>NW_020173679.1:807537-900386 GCF_003031525.2 Neophocaena asiaeorientalis asiaeorientalis | reverse complement strand
CGGCCCCCTCCACGTGCTGCAGTGGCGGTGTTCTCTCATCTCTCCCTGACAAAGGGACCGTCACCGCGAACTTCACGTCCACCCTGCAGCTGTCATCCTATCAGGAGGAAAGGCGGGCAAGGAGGGACAATGGATGGTACTCAAGGAACCCTTCTGAGGTTTCAAGTCTGCTTCCCAGTTACGGGGTCTTTGGAAGGAAATAATGTGACATCTCCTGTCTTTTACTCCCCTGCACCCTGATGGGTCCCCCCCTGGCTGACGCCTGACTCTGGCAGAAGTCTCCTCTCTGTTATGGAGCAGAAACGGTGGAGAGAAGCCACAAAAGCCTTTCAGATGGCTGTGACTCTCAGGGAGAGGCAGGAAATGTGGGGTTATTGGAGAGGACTGTTTCATTTATGGGGCCTCTTATCTTTATGACAAAAGCTCAAATGGGCATCGGGAGGCAGTAAGAAAGAAACAATGCCCATAAAGATTTCGTTCTAGAGTGTGGGATCATGTGCATCCAGTGGGCAGCTGGACCCGCTGTGGGGGGATGGGGGTAGTTCTTGTAATGCTGTGATTCTCTGTTAAGTTAGGGCCTGATGACATGGAGCTGAGAAATCCTGGTGGAGCTGCTGAGAGCAATTCCCAGACCCACCTGTGTCTTCTCCAACCCTCCCCAACTCTGCCAACCAAATGTGGGCATCCCCTGGCAGCAGCAGAAGACCCACTCCTCCACACAAGTTCTCCCTCTCCATTCCTGGGGGCAGCTCAATGGGAGACCCGAACCCCCAGGACCTTTGGTGAGGTGGGATGGGCACGAGATGGACAACATCCGGGGGAGCACAGGAGGACTTCCTGTGGGCTCTGACTACCCCAGAGGGAAAATGTGTCACAGCCAGAAATAGAAACAAACGGCCCCAAACACACAAAACCAAACCAAACCAAAAGCAAGCAAGAAACAACCAGATACATAAACTGTAGAAAAAGGGGTTCCGGTTCTATTTGTTGTGCAATAACGTCAATATTTGTAATACTTTTATCAAGGTATAGAAGGAAAAACGGGAGCGTTGGAATAAGCGGAACAGATGGTCCCCCCGCCCCTGTAGCATTCAAGTAGTCTGTGCCTCTTCCCCATTCCCAAACAGTTTAGCTATGCTGTTCCCTGAGCAGGTGTATGTCTATTGTCCAAACACACAGTTCTTGACCCAAGACTGCCATTCTGGCTTTGGCTTGCAGGTGCAGCTGGCGTTTACTCTCCCAAGGGAGCCAGTCTGATGCAGAGCCCCTTACCCTGTTTACTGTGACAGTAAACGGGCCGCAGAGACAGAAGTCCCCAGACACTGCCTGGTCGAAGCGCTCTCAGGCAATGGAAGAGATCTCGCTGGGTTTCTGCTGTCTGCAGAAGAGGGTCCTGGGGGAGGACCAGTAGCCGGCCTGGCTGCTGCGGTGACAGCAGAAAAGCATGGACAACAGCAGGGCCAGTGCGACGATGAAGCAGAGCATCCACCAGATGATGCCCGGGTAGATGAAGGGCAGGATGAGGACGATGAGCAAGACCAGTAGGAACAGGTGTGCCGCCAGGCGCTGGGCTGCCACGCAGTTGGCACTCTCCGTGTCCTGTTCATCCTCTCCGGCTAAGCGCAGATGCCCTGCTATCAGGGTAGCAGGATTCACCAGTCCCTGAGGACAGAGCCGCACCTCCGGGTCCGGCCGGGCCAGCTGCCCCAACACGGCCTCCTGGTCACGCAGGCTGCAGATGAGGCCCCCAGGGACGGCAGTGACCTTGCGGCACAGCGGGCAGGTGATGGACCAGGTGTCGTCCTGCACGCACAGCAGCAGCTTCAGGCAGACGGCACAGAAGGTGTGCTGGCAGCTCAGCAGCTTGGGCAGCCGGGCACGGCTATAGGACTCCCGGCACACCAGGCACTCCAGGTTGCTATCCGCGGAGCCGCGATGACCCCCAGCAGGGCCCGCGGTGTCAGAGGCGGTGGCTTCTTTGGACGTAAGCTGGGGCTGCTGCAGGAGCTCAGTGCAGGCCATTCTGGGCACAGGAGCCACCGGGACGTGGCAGCTCAGGACCTGGGCATCGACAGGGAAGTGTCAGCCGGTGTCACTGGGACCTGGATGTGGTCTGACCTCAGGCTGGGCTTCTCAAGCCCCTACTTCCTTCTCGTCATCAGCCATCTAGCACCGCTCTCCCAGGGCTGCTCAGCTTGTTTCTTGGCTCACGTTGTCCCTTCAGTTATTATTATTTCCTTCCTTGAAACCCGGGGTTAATCAGTAACTTGAGGGCCTGGAAGGGCCAAGGGGGCAGGGCCAGTGCGTGAATCGGATTTTCCTGTGGCGTCTGGTGCCTCATGAGTGCCCGCGGGATTATGGCTTGTGAGCTTCAGGGTACATTAGAATCACCACCACCACCCCCTGCCCCCCACCCCAGGAGCCTTTTAACATGCAGGTTTCTAGGTCCCAAACCCAGAGATTGAGATTCAGCAAGGTCTGGATGGGAATCTTAGAATTTGCTCAGTTAACAAACACCATGATGTGGATTCTAACCCAGGTGGACTCTAACCCAGGTGGATTCTAACCCAGGTGGACCAGGGAGCATCACTTTGAGAAACACCGCCATGGGTGTTTCCCAAAAGGTTTTGGATGTCAGGATCAGCGGGAAAAAGTTTATTTGTGCTTTGAGAATGTTTGCAAGCAGGTGGCCCTGTGAAGAAGAAAGAAGTGATGGGAAAAGTATTCTGAGTAGCCGGGGGGAAAATGTCCAGCCAAACAGTAAAACCGAAACAGTCCGTAGGTATGTCTCACCTGCTACTGCCATCTGTTCCTTTACAGTCACAATAATTGTATTAACCGTTACTGCTTCCCAAGCATCTCATCCCGATCCAGCTGTGCACCTCACATACCTACTAATAGGT
The DNA here is from genome assembly GCF_003031525.2 of Neophocaena asiaeorientalis asiaeorientalis. Lineage (NCBI taxonomy): Eukaryota > Metazoa > Chordata > Mammalia > Artiodactyla > Phocoenidae > Neophocaena > Neophocaena asiaeorientalis. The sequence goes on along the minus strand of NW_020173679.1, from coordinate 897,483 downwards.
ACAATTTGTTGTGTGCCGGGCACACTGCAGAGCCAGTAGTAATAAAAACAGCTGCTGTTTGTTTGGGCCTGCTTGGAGCCGAGCCTCGAGACAGAACCTTCACCTGCCATCTCCCTGCATCCTGGCACAACCCTATAAGGAAGGCGCTGCAGAGGTCTGGAAGCAAAGGCAGGGTGTGGTCGGGGCAGGCCTGCCAGCTGCCTGTCAAGGGGCCTTTCATGGGGCCAGGACCCCGTGGAATCTACCAGAGTCCAAGGTCAGGTTCCCAGCCTCTTGCGTCCAGGAACTCAATCTCGTCCTTTGGTGTAGAGACAGTTGGCCTTTAGGCAGCTGACTCAAGCTAACAGGACTCATGTGGGACTGAAAGACATACATAGCATGCAGTTAAGAAAACGTGATTCCCATAATGGAAAAGAATAGGAAAAAGGAAAACAATATGTATGTATAACTGAATCACTTTGCTGTACACCAGAGACTAACAAGACATTGTAAATCAACTATATTTTAATAACAAATTTAAAATTAAAAAAGAAAATGTGATTTCCTCACTTTGCCCTGAACGTCAGAGGGTGGGGTGGTGCAATCCACCTCCTCAAACTAATGCCTCACCTACGTCACGCCGAATCCACCGTCCTTTGCGGCTTCTGTCACCAGCTGAGGTCCACAGAGTCCAGCTCTTCTGACCCAGTGCTTTCCTCCGCCCTAAGGGACAGGCTCTGCTCTCTTGCTTCACCCTCCCCCTGGGTCCCCTGTCTCTGAAATCGAATTCTGCACCCTCTACCCTCGCCATCACATCTCTTCTCCTCCTCAGCCATCAGCCTGACAATCACTTATTTCTTTCTATTCTGTTCTCCCCCAGATCAAGCTGAAAGGTGCCTCAGGTCTAGCACTGGGCATCTGTTTTCTCCCCAAGCCAGGCATCCATCTCTCCTTCTACAGTGGCCTGTTTTCCTTTTGGGCAACCACTGCTCTCCACCGTTGTTGTGTGTGGTTCGAAGCTCTGTGGGAGGAGAGAGGCGATGTAATTCAGGGCAGACCAATCAGCATATTCCACCCCACTGGCTAAAAGAATTGGTTCAGACACGGGTATGTGATCTAAGCCAAACCAATGAGATTCAATTCTGGGAGTTCTGTTGGAACGGCTCACAAGTTTCTCTTACTGCTGGGTTTCCAAGCTAGAGGATGGAACCCTGGAAGTGCCAGGAACACACAGTGTGACACAAAAGAAAGATGAGAAAAGAGTCAGAAAAAGGCCTGATGACATTGAATGCCTTGATCCAGCCATACCTGAAGTCAGAGTTCTTTGGAGTTTTTTAGTTATAATAACCAATAAAATTTACTCTGATTTTTATTCTTAAGTCAGCTTGAGTTGGATTTCTGTCCCTTGCAAGGGATAGACATCTGAGTAATGCAGCAATAGATGAAGAAAAGAAGCCTTTAATTGCTACCTGACACAAGACAATCGAGCTGTACATGGCCAAGGGAGAACTAACACCTGTGGGTTACTATGCCGAAAGAGACTTTGTGTCTCTTTCCTGCTTTGACCCACATTATGTAATGCTCCTTTCTGTTTGCTAGACCTGAGGAAGGGTTGAGATAGGAGAAGAAAAAATTTGCTGAGCTGCATTCATTTATAATGAGAAATAGAAAATCAGGTGGGCAACACAGTTTGGTCAGCTTGGCCATTGAGCCCCGCTCTGCTAGCCAGCTCTACTGGAAGCCAAATAATTAGGAAGGTAGCTGGATGAGGTTGTAATCAGACCAAGGGAAGTTATTTGGGGTTAGTGTCTAAATAACTTTTTGATGTTGGGGGGCAACCACCATGAAGAAAATATATATTGGTTATAACAACCCAAATATTACAGAAATAAATAAAGGAGAACGTGAAAGTTCCTTTGAAAAACTTCTGTTTTCTGAGAAATGACAGCATTTAACAGCACGTTCCTTCACATTGCCCCCATCCTACCATCTGGGCTTGGGAGCTACTTTGTTTCTTAAAGGTGCCTTGGCTTAACTATCATTTGCACTGGCTTTATAGTTAGACAGCCAGCTCTTGTCACTTTGCCAGCTGCGTGGCCTTCGGTAAGCCTTTTCAACTTCATCGAAGCTCAGTTTCTCATTTTGATAAAATGGAGACAGTAACACTGTAGGAAATTGTGGGAGATTACTTAAGCACCCCTTCCCACCTCCATCAAACCCTGCTCAGGGGAGACAGTAATTTATACACCTTGCCAACTAACTGACCTCAGTGTAATTGACCGCACCCAGGGACACAGAGGTAAGACACTTCGGTGATCTGTTTAGCCAGTGCTGCTTCTTCTTTTATAAAAATTAATTAATTTAATTTTATTTATTTTTGGCTGTGTTGGGTCTTCTTTGCTGTGTGCGGGCTTTCTCTGGTTGTGGTGAGCTGGGGCTACTCTTCGTTGCAGTGTGCAGGCTTCTCACTGTGGTGGCTTTTCTTGTCGCGGAGCACGGGCTCTAGGCGCACGGGCTTCAGTAGTTGTGACGCACAGGCTTCAGTAGTTGTGGCGTGCGGGCTTAGTTGCTCTGCAGCGTGTGGGATCTCCCCGGACCAGGGATCAAACCCGTGTCCCCTGCATTGGCAGGTGGATTCTTAACCACTGTGCCACCAGGGAAGTCCCCAGCCAGTGCTTCTTAAAGAGAAGTGAAAGTGGGCAGGATCTGAAGCATAGCCTGAAGCAGATCTATCCCAGGGGAAGGAAAAAATGTCTCTGGAGCCTTCAAAATGTTCAGTTCATCTAGGTTTTTTATTCTACTCCGTGTTACATGTGTGCTTGCAGTAATATTACAATTAGGAAATTGAGTCCTTCCAAATCTTCAAATAAAACATAATTTTTAAATTACTATACAAATGCGAATTCATTAATTCTCAGTAAAACTTTTCTTTTCCCCTTTGAAATGCAGTTTCTTCCATCCTGTGGCTTCACACAGTCCCTGGGTTGTAAGGAATCTGAGAAGCACAGCCTCAGTGAGCTTAGAATTTCATAGCCTCCTGTGAGTGGGGAAACCAGACTCAGGTCTCCTGATGGACCACCTTGGAAACCCCACTTTGCAGGTCGTCACAGACCCTCACCCTACAAAGACATTTCTGATGTGAGCTTTAGGCCCTGCATCAAGTTCACTGGCAAAGGCGTGAGAGGGCGGTGTTGTCATGAGTCAAGCTGCCTGATCCTTGCCTGGCCTCTGATCTTGACCAGCCCACCCTCGCTCCACACCCCAGTGGCCCCAGAGAGCCATGTCCCAGCAAACACCCCATCAGCCCCACTCCCCTCCCCACCCCAGGCTGGCTAGTGTCTTAGCTCACACTCGTCTTCCAGAATTCCTGCCTCTCTGCTCCTCGGAATCCAGCCGGCTATGCCTCCACCCCTCTCAAAGCGTCAGTGTGTCTGAGGGTGGATGGGTGGGGGAGATGGAGGGGCAGGATTTGGAACCAAAACAACAATAACAGGATAGTGAAGATAAGGATGGAGAGGGAGAGACCATGCAAGAAAGTGAGTTGGCCTCTCCCGTTGCGGAGCACAGGCTCTGGACGCGCAGGCTCAGCGGCCCTGGCTCAATAACCCAGCCGCTCCGCAGCATGTGGGATCCTCCCGGACCGGGGCATGAACCCGTGTCCCCTGCATCGGCAGGCGGACTGTCAACCACTGCGCCATCAGGGAAGCCCCTACAATATCTTCTTGATCTGCCTTTTTGCCTGAGGAGCATCTGCTGGTTCAGGTCCTAAACTTGGATCTGTGCCGAGTTGTTTATGAACCTGACTTAAGCCATGAAGGTTGGAACCACGAGCTGATGGGCAATAGGTGAGACCACTTCCGTCTGACTCAGAATTATCAAAACGTGTCTATGCCTGGATTACAGAAATCAGATAGTGAGCCCCTAAGACCACATTTTCTTTGAATTTGGAATGATCCTACAGTCTAGACCCATTTCTCACTGCCACCTCTAAACTTCCTTTCCTGTCCCTCCCTCCCCCTATCTCTCTGGCTAGCTCTAGTTAACCCTTCAACTTGGAATTCTCCCTTGACCCCCTTCTGAATATCTCCTTGGAAACATCTGGCATGTCTTTGAGTCTGCATTCCCTTAATTGCCCCCGCAATTCCATGCAGCCAAGCATAGGGACCCCCACCTTTGCCGTGGCCCAGGCCCCAGGGAGCACACCTGCCCCCCTTAGTGGAGACAGAGCATCTCACAGGTTGTGAGAAATTTTCATCCTCACCCTCGTAACCTCTTTTGCACGTTCTCTAGTTGTTTGGACTAAGAATGTGAGTCCTGGAAGAGGAGCTGGTGGAAGAGGCATTTTCATCTCACCATGAGAGTATTGGGAGACCTCGAGTCCGGCCCCTGTCAGACTCCATTGCCTTAAACCAGCGCTCCCTAACCTTTTTGGCACCAGGGACCGGTTTCGTGGAAGCCAATTTTTCCACGGGCCAGGGTGGGCGGGAGATGGTTTCGGGATGATTCAAGCACACTACATTTGCTGTGCACTTTATTTTTATTATTATTACGTGTAATATATAATGAAATAATTATACAACTCACCATAATGCAGAATCAGTGGGAGCCCTGAGCTCCTTTTCCTGCAACTAGATGGTCCCATCTGGGGGTGATGGGAGACAGTGACACCTGACGTGTGTTGCTTCTGTCCATCTACTCCGTAATCTCGTTTCCGTTGCCATCACTGCAGAAAACACTGCTTCACAAAGACAGGACGTTGGAAATGGAAGCAGGCTTCTCAGTGCTTCTGTGGCAATCTCAGGCTATTCCACCTTGACTTTAATCCAGAACGTATGGAGACTGAAGTCTCAAACATACTTTTAAGGCCACCGTCATTTGCGATCTCAAACAGTTGATCCTCTTCTAGCACGGACAAAGTCGATTCACCTGGCTTATCCACAAATGGGTTGAGGATCCATTCCTTCCCAGTTCGGGGGTCTTTTGTGGTTGGGAAGTAATGCTCAAACTCTTTAGAAAGCTGAAATAGGTGATCATGCACGAGCTGGGAGAAAGAAAGCCCTCGCTCAGTCTCTTTCAAAATCTCTGCTAATGTTTGAAACATGTCAGAAGTCCCAATGTTCACTTGTCGCCCCCATAATTCCAGTTTGGCTTTGAATGAAGCCACGTTATCTGCCGACTTGAACACAGCTGTCGTTCTCCCCTGAAGTGACAGATTGAGTTCGTTGAGCAGGTTGAATACGTCACACAAGTAAGCAAGTTTTGCGACCTATTCTGTGTCACTGAAATCTGCTACCAGTGGTGACTGTCTTTCTAAAAGAAATCTCTGGAGCGGCTCTCGTAACTCAGAAACTCTGGCCAGTGATCTACCTTTGGAAAGCCATCTCACTTCTGTGTATAAGAGAAGACGTGTGTACTCTGCGTCCATCTCCTCACAGAGCTGCACAAACAGACGTGAGTTAAGGGCATGTACTTTAATGTGGTTGATAATTTTAATCACATCCTGCAAAACATTGTTAAGTTCAGGTGACATTTTTCGGCTAGCCAGCATTTCTCTGTGGATGACACGGTGCATAGACTCACATTCAGAAGCGACCTCTTTGAACCGAGTAGTGAAACCAGAAAGCCGTCCAGTCATGGCAGCTGCTTCATCCGTGCATATACTGACACAAAACGGCCAATTCAGTTTTCCTGATAGGTAATCATTCAAAGACTTGAAAGGTTCTGCAGCTGTGGTGTTGGTTGGCAACAAAAATGCACACAACAAATGCTCACGCACATCCTCCCGAAAAACGTATCACATAAAAACAAGCATTGTTGCCTTGTTGTCAACATCAGTACACTTGTCAACGGGGATTGCGTACCATGGTGACTCATTAATCTTCTCTACCAGTTGTGCCTCGATATCTTCAGCTATTTCATCAATTTGTCTAGTTACGGTGCTAGCCGAAAGAGGAACACATGCCACATTTTGAACTGCATCCTCTCCTAAAAGTTCATGACACATGTCCTTAGCAGCAGGCAGGATCAACTCTTCACCAGCAGTAAAGGGCTTCTTAGCTTTAGCAACGTGGTTAGCCACTAGGAATGAAGCTCTCAGTGCAGACACATTTGATGAAGTGGTGGCCTTCAATAATTGCTTCTGTTCTTTGTGTTCACATTTTTTTCTTTTGAAAAACTCCAAAGGCTTGTCTTTTAATGCAGGGTGCTTGGTCTCCAAGTGGCAAAGCAGTTTGAGGTTGTCATGGCTTCGTTGGATAGCCGGTTGCCTCATATTATACAAAGCGGGCTTGGAGAATGTGAATCACCTGTTGCAATGAACCCGGAATTTAAGTAGGACTCGGTACTTTCTTTTAAATGCAGCTTTCTTTTTGCTGGCAGACTTAGAGTCTGCCATTTCATCATTGGGTCTTTCCCTCTTTACAAAGAAGCTCTCCAGCGAAGTTTGTTTTTTACTCATTTTGGCTAGGGTTAGCCTGTGGGCTTACCAAAACTGTGACTGAGACCAGTGCTCAGGGAGGGAAAGAGGCGCGGACGGAAGTGGTAAATAAAATAATGGTGGGCCACGGGTGGACTAAAATAAGTGTCGGATTCTGACTTAAACCTCTCTGCTAATGATAACCTGTGTCTGCAGCCGCTCCCCAGCACTAGCATCACTGCCTCAGCTCCACCTCGGATCATCAGGCCTTAGATTCTCATAAGGAGCGCGCAACTGAGATCCCTCACATGCACAGTTCACGGTAGGGTTCACGCTCCTGTGAGAATCTAATGCCGTCGCTGATTTGACAGGAGGCGGAGCTCAGGTGATAATGTGAGTGATGGGGAGCAGCTGTAAATACAAATGAAGCTTTGCTCACTTGCCTGCCGCTCACCTCCTGCTGTGCGACCCATTTCCTAACAAGCCATGGACCAGTACCAGTCTGTGGCCCGGAGGTTGGGGACCCCTGCCTTAAACCATCAGATGGCTAACTCTGTCAAATGCCTGGCTGAGAGAAATTTGATTTGGAGGAGTTTAGCTCATCCATCTCTCCATATCAGCATCTCTCAAACTATGGTCCTCGCATCTCTAGCTTTCTGTAAGCTTCTAAAAGGAACTCCTGAAAAAATTGGGGATGGGTGGAGAGGAAGGTTCCATGAAGACAGAAAATAATTCATCCTGCACCTGACCTTGGAGATTCACACGGACACTCGAGTATTAAGCACTTGTAGAAATTCTGCAGTTAAAAAACTTGCTTGATTTTGTTTAATCCTGATTCTATCTCCAATTTATCTCCTGTGGAACCCTTTTCTTACAGAACACTTATTAATGCTGTGTGCAAATCTGGGCCTCTGAGGAACACAGTTTGGGAAATGCTGTTGGATCAAGCTAAGCCATTAGAAAGTTGCATTTGACTCTGTTTTCTAAAGGCTCTCACTGAATTGTATTTTAGAGCTGTTTCACCAGCTTCTTCAAAGGATACTCCAAAAAGTAGGCTTAGGAAACCCACTACTGCATGTACATTCAGGGATGTGGCCAGGACACCTGTGCATGACATTATTCAGTGTCATATGTATACATGTGTGAAAATTTTCTTTTTGGGCTAAGTGCTAGGAAAAGCTTCGTTTCCTCTGAGGGCAGTTTGTGTCTGTTCACACGACTAGCTGTAGTTCAGCTATTCTGAACTACCTAATTGTAGTTTCCCATTTTGCTTTGGCCACCAGGAAGCTCAATCATAGCAACTCTGGAATATCACATTTGGCATGTGGTGCTACAGTCCATTCCCATTCCCTAAGTCTAGTTAATGGCTTACCTAGTCCTGAAGTCTGATGCTTTATCTTTCTATTTAGATTTCACTTTTATATATTTTTTGTAATGATTCCAAAATGTTTGTGGAAAGAGGAGAGGTAGGAAAAGAAGAAGAAAAGAAATGATGATAGAATAATAAGGAAGAATTGGAAAATACAGGCAGACCTTGGAGATATTGAGGGTTCAGTTCTAGACCACTGCAATAAAACAAATATGGCAATAAAGCAAGTCACATGAACTTTTTGGTTTCCCAGTGCATATAAAAGTTACATTTACACTATACTGTAGTCACGGTGCACATATCTTAATTAAAAAATAATACTGTTGGAAAAGCGGTGCTGATAGATTTGCTCGACACAGGGTTGTCACAAACCTTCAATTAAAAAAAAATAATTTATTTATTTTGGGCTGCGTTGGGTCTTCGTTGCTGTGCGGGCTTTCTCTAGTTGCGGCGAGTGGGGGCTATTCTTCGTTGCGGTGCGCGGGCTTCTCATTGCAGTGGCTTCTCTTGTTGCGGAGCACGGGCTTTAGGCACGCGGGCTTCAGTAGTTGTGGTACGTGGGCTCAGTAGTTGTGGCTCACCGGCTCTAGAGTGCAGGCTCAGTAGTTGTGGCGCATGGGCTTAGTTGCTCCGCAGCATGTGGGATCTTCCTGGACCAGGGCTTGAACCCACGTCCTCTGCGTTGGCAGGCGGATTCTTAACCACTGTGCCACCAGGGAAGCCCCCAAACCTTCAATTTTGTAAGAAATGAATTATCTGTGAAGTAAAATAAAATGCAATAAAATAAGGTATGCCTGTATAAGATGGGAGGTGGAGGTGGCAGGGAGAGTGTGGGTGTGTAACCTGGCATCCCTTTCTTGAGATTAAATCCTTGGGCTCTTGCCTCCTTCGACTCATGCTGTCCTGGATACGATGTGTGCCTATCAGAATACCTCTCCACTTGTCCTCTGCTCGTCCCAAAAGTGTGGACCTGCGATCTGTACCACTGAACTATGTGAAAATGAATCCTCCCCAGCATGGCCTGTGACTCATTAAACTACTCTCCAGGGTGATCTGCCCAAGGTTGGGAAGCTGTCAAACCAGCTCGCCTTTTTTCTCAAAATGTCGAGTCCTGGCCTTTGCAGGGTTCCCCTGGGAGGAAGACACTTGACTAGAAATAATAAAGGATCCTGGGCACTTGGACTTTGAGTTGGTGGTAGTATGGCTGTTTCTGAGCAGACTGGCAGGTCAGATGGACCTGTGTTCAAATCTTAGCTGTGTGTCTCTGAGCAACCAACTTAACCTCTCTGATTCTTAGTTTCCTCATCTGCCTAATGGAGATCCAAAGGTTACCGAGTCCAAGCTTGTACTGCTCACAGCACAACAGGCCAATAAATTGAGAGATGAGTTGCCGGGGCAAGGACTTTATTCAGAAAGCCAGCAGACCAAGAAGATGGTGGACTAGTGTCCCAAAGAACCATCTTCCCTGAATTAGAATTCAGGCTTCTTTTATATTAAAAGGGAAGAGGGTAAAGTCAAACATTTCCTGTTTCTGGTCAGACTCTGGAGGGGATGTGTTAATTTCTTCCTTCCTGCAGCCATTCACAGGTAGGTGTGGTCAAGATGTTTCCAGTGAGCTAAACAAAGATATTTTAGCTTAACACTCATTACATGGGAGGCAGGGTTCCCAGAGATGGACCATTATGCATAATTTACGCTTATAGGCAACAAGCCTTTAGTGATTAACTTGTAAAGTAAAAGAAACAGATCCAATATGGAGTCAGATTTGTTCATCCCTGTTACAAAAACAGTGTCTGCGCCAGAAATCTTTTGGTCATAAGAGTCAAAAAACTCAACTCAAGCTAGCATAGTCCACAAAGAAAGGGCATATCTTGGCTCATGTGACTGAGAAGTCCGGAGGTGGTCTGGCTTTAGGTGAGTTAGACCGTGTGGCTCTCACAAGAGCTACCATTTGCTGAAGGCTTGCACGGATTAGTTATTTATTCCTCACAACGCACGTAGGACAGAAATATTATCTCTACATTGTGGGTGGGGAAACTAGGTCACAGAGTGGTGAAGTGGCATTGCATGGCTGGCAAGTGGCAGCTAGAATGCAGTCAGGGAAGTCTGACTCTACCCCATTACACCATGCTGAGTTAGATTCCTCTTTCGCTGGCGGGGCATGAGAGTGAACATCTGTACCCTCATGCAGAGAGGGAGTCCCAAACACACAGCCCTCCCCTCTTTTGACACTCTCACCTGGCCTCTGAGATCTGCCTTGAGCCCCCGGACTTGTCTCATGTGACCCTTTATCCTAGTGTTTATCAGCAACCACTGGGACTCCAGACTCCCAGGTCACCTCCCATCTTGGGCTTGCTAATTTCCAAGAGGCTCTATCATGCCCTATTCTGTCCCTTCTCTGCCCTTCCCCGACTCCCCAGAACCTCCCACTGTGCTCTCTGGAGTTCACGGTTGGTTATCAGCAAAAGTCGCCGTATCCTGACTTCTTCCTTGGAAGTTCCCATCACCCATGTGCTCTAACAGGACCCTGGCTCCCCCTCGGGACCCTGCTGTCTCTGGAGCTGTGGCTGTTTTTCCTCCCATTGCCCTTGTGCCGCTGTGTGTGGAGGTGGGCAGCTGTCCTCCTGCTCCTGACTGTCATGTACAGACCCTTCTCCCGCCACTCATCCTAAGACTCCTTGGCTTTGAACCTCACATCATCAGGTTCTCCATTCTACTGCCCCTCATTGTCACTGTCTCCCACTGACTTCCGGCCCCTCATTTCCCAGCGATCTGGGCTCCTGGCTCACTGTTGCTTGTTCCCCTGACTCAGACCGGATTCATATGGTGGCAATGTATGTGGAGATGATCCTTCCAAACCCCAGGCCTCTTGGTTCCTCGACAACCTCTCTGTCCACGATCTTGACTTCCATGCAATCTCAGCCTCTCACTCCCCTGATCATATTTAGTTTTTACCAATAAGTCACAATTTCAGTTTCATGCATCCAGTTCTCTACCTACCACTTCCTGTCTTTCTAGCTCTCTCCCTTTAGTATCCAAACTCTGACAATCCTTGGACATTGGACCCTCCAGTGGTCTTATCAGCATTTCATGGCCCCTCATCTATTAATGTCCTTCCCCAGCTCCAATGCCATGGTCAGTTATTATAATCACTTGACTCCTTGATAAAATCCAATTCTCCACCTGTTCTGCGCCTGTCTCAGTGAAGGTAAACAAGGCTGAAGACAAATGCACGGCCATGCTGACCATGATCTTACAATGGGGCTTTAATGCTTCCAGGCAAGGACCTGCTATATCCTTGGTCCATTCATTCTCCCCTCTCCAGGATGGCTAGATCACATCTTCTGCTGAAACCCCCGCCTCCTCCCCCATCCTTACTCTCAACTGTTGACCTTGTGGCCCATTTATTGAGATATTGAAGCAATCAGAAGAGATCGCCCCCCGCCCGCCAACATTTTTCCCTCCCCTCCTGTCGTGAACTACTGTGCTCTGGCTAAAGCTGGCCCCGCCACTTGTGAGATCCCATCCCTTTGGGTCTGGTCAAGGACACTGCATAGGAAATTCACTCCTCTCTTTTCTACAACTTCTTTTGCTCTTTTCTGGATCATTCCTAGTGACAGAATCACATCTATTCTTTTTTCATCTTAAAAAAAAGAATCAAACGTATATTGACTTCACTTCCCCAGCCAGCTGCCATCTTATTTCTTTGTTTTCCTTTGAACAAAATTCCCTGAAAAAAAAGTCATCTGTAGTATCTGTCCCTTGTTCTTTTCCCCCAACATTTTATTATGAAAAATAAAATACTGTACAGTTGAAGAAGTTTACAGTGGACACCTATATATCCACCACCTAGATTCTACCATCAATATTCTATTGTACTCACTTTATTATATATCTAACTATCCATCCATTCTTCTGTCTATCCATCAATCCATTTGATTTTTTTAATACACTTCAAAGTAAATTGCAGATATAAGTATACTTCCCTCTAAATACTTTAGTATGCATGTTACTACCTAAGACATATTTGTTTTGTGAAATAATTTGCATATAATGAAATGCACATATTTTAGCTCTATACTCTTTTAAAGCTGCTTGAATCAGACTTTCATCTCCACCATCCCACCAATCACCTCCATATTGCTAAATCCAATGGGCAATCCTTAGTCCTTAATTTACTTACCTAACACAAGTTGATTACTCCCTCGTGTCTCTACTTGGCTCTCAGTACCACCAATCACTTCTCAGCCTTCTCTGTTATCTTCCTTATCAAGAGGATTTGGTTCTCTTCCCTTCTCCACCTACATTCACTTACTTGGGAATCTCATTCATTTCATGGTTTATATATCACCTAGATGCTGACAACCCCCAAATTTATGTCTCCAGCCTTGAAGCTCACTCTTGAACTCTAAATTTGCATAACCAATTGCCTACGTCTCTCTTTGGATGTCTGACGTTTCAAACTCAACATGTCCTAAACTAAACTCCTGTTCTCCCTCTACCCCCAAAATACCCAATCTACCTGCAACCTTCCCCCAGTTCAACCTTTTTTCCAGTAGATGGCAACTCCATTCAAGATGCTCAGATATAAAAACCTTGGAGTTGGGACTTCCCTGGCGGTCCAGTGGTTGAGACGCCGCGCTTCCACTGCAGGGGCCACTGGTTCGATCCCTGGTGGGGAAGTAAGATCCCGCATGCTGCATGGCCCAGACAAAAACAAACAAACAAACAAATAAACAAAAAACCCAAGCTTGGAGCTGTCCTTGATGTTCTTGTTTCTTTCATACTTACAGCCAATTGGTCAGAAATCTAATTTACTCTATCTTCAAACTATATCCCAAACCCAACCACTTCTCACCATTGCCACTGCCGCCCCCTTGTCTAAGCCACCATCTTCTCTCGCCTGGACTCCTGGCAATAGCTTCCCGATAGGTCCTCCTGTTCCCACCCGTGTTCTGCACATTCTTTTTTTTTTAACATCTTTATTGGAGTATAATTGCTTTACAATGGTGTGTTAGTTTCTGCTTTATAACAAAGTGAATCAGTTATACATATACATATATTCCCATATCTCTTCCCTCTTGCTTCTCCCTCCCTCCCACCCTCCCTATCCCATCCCTCTAGGTGGTCACAAAGCACCGAACTGATCTCCCTTGCACATTCTTCACACAACAGCCACAGTTATCTTTTTTTTATATATAAATTTATTTATTTACTTTTATTTTTAGCTGCATCAGGTCTTCGTTGCTGTGCACGGGCTTTCTCTAGTTGTAGTGAACAGGGCTACTCTTCGTTGTGGTGCTCAGGCTTCTCATTGCAGTGGCTTCTCGTTGCAGAGCATGGGCTCTAGGTGCGTGGGCTCAGTAGTTGTGGCTTCTAGGCTCAGTAGTTGTGGCTTGTGGGCTCAGTAGTTGTGGCTTGCGGGCTTAGTTGCTCCGTGGCATGTGGGATCTTCCCAGACCAGGGCTCACACCCATATCCCCTGCATTGGCAGGTGGATTCTTAACCACTGCACCACCAGGGAAGTCTCCACAGTTATCCTTTAAAAATGATTGTTGGGCTTCCCTCGTGGCGCAGTCATTGAGAATCTGCCTGCCAATGCAGGGGACCCGGGTTTGAGCCCTGGTCCGGGAAGATCCCACATGCTGTGGAGCAACTAAGCCCATGCACCACAACTACTGAGCCTGTGCTCTAGAGCCCATGAGCCACAACTACTGAGCCTGTGTGCTGCAACTACTGAAGCCCACGAGCCTAGGGCCTGTGCTAGCCCACAAGGCTCCCCATGAGTGGCCAATAGTCCACAAGGCTCCCCATGAGTGGCCCTGTTATCTCTCTGACTTTCTCTTACCACTCTCTTCCTTTTCACCACACTTTGCACACCGACTCCCAATTCAAACTGAGGGCCTTTGCTTTATCTGTTCCCTCTGCCTGGACTTCTTTTCCCCCAGATATCGAATTGCCTTTCAAGTCTTTGTTGAAAAGTCATCTGTTCAATGAAGTCTTCCCTAACTATCCTATTTATTACAACAAACTGTCTTCTCCACCTCAGACTCCTTTTTCCATTTATCCTGCTCTAGGTACCCCTGTTTCATAGTTATTGCTTTTTAACATACTATATAATTTATGTTTATTGTTTGTCTATTCCCCATTCTACTTGAATGTCTGATTGATGTCTCAGACTCAGTATGTCCAAAACTAAACTCCTGTTCCTCAACTCCAGCCACAGAACCCAATCTACCTGCAGCTTTCCCAGAGGGCAGGTATCTTTGTCTCTTTGGTTCGCTCAAGTATCCTAAATCCCTAGAACAGAGTTGGGCCCATAGTAGGCACTTAATATTTGTTGATGAGCATGTAGCTGTAGCTCTGTGTGTCTCTGTGGCAGATCATGTTTTTCTTGGTTGTTGAATAGCCATTACCCTCCTTGTCTTTTTTGCTTGCTGGCAAAATGCTAAATTACAAGGGATTAAACAAGATGGAAGTTGGATTAATCTGCTAGGACTGCCGTAATATATAGAATACCACAGACAGAGTGGCTTAAACAGCAGAAATTAATTTTCTCAGAATTCTGGAGTCTAGAAGGCTAGGATCAAGGTGTCATCAAAATTGGTTTCTGGTGAGGCCTCTCTTCCTGGCTTGTAGATGGCTTTTCTTCTGTGCATATGCAAGGAGAGAGGGCTGTGGTGTCTCTTCTTTTTCTTATAAAGATACCAATCGTGTTCGATTAGGGACCCACCACTTTGACCTCATTTAACCTTATTAGCTCTTTAAAAGCCCTATCTCCAAATACATTCATATTGGGGATTACAGCTTCAACATATGAATTTGGAGGTGAGGGACATAATTTAGTTCATAACAGAAATTTATTTTTCTATCCCATGAAGTCTTGATTGGTGATCTGGGACTGGTGTGGTGCTTCACAGTGTCAAGGATGTCTATCATCTTTCTCTACCTTTAGTGGCCCCCATCCGCAAGTTCACCTCGTACTCCAAGATGGCTGCTCAGGTCTGCATTCCAGCCTGAAGAAAGGAGGAAAGGGAGGGCAGAGAGCACTGATCCCACCACTAAGGACACTTCCCAGAAGTTGCACAGACCAATGCCACTTACATTGTATTGGCCAGAGTTTAATCACATGGCCACACCTACCTATAAAAGAGGGTGGAAAACGTGTCTTTGTATAAGATGCCATGGGCCCAGTCAAAATTTCAGTTTTACTACTGTCACTTATAGAAACCTAATTTAACTAATAAGGCCTTTACTTGCATGTAACCTTAAGAAAATTACTTAACCTCTTTGAGCCTCTCTTCTGACAACTATAAGAGAAACTAGTCTGTGTCAGACACGTGGTTTATTCATTTGTCCAGCAAATGTATATTGAGCACCAACTATGAAACAGCCAACAGATTAGGTATTAAGGACACAGTGGTGAACAAGAAAAACACAGTCCTTGTTCTTGGAGCCAACAAATAAAGAAAAATGTTAGTGGTGAGGGAAATAAGGAGAATTAAAACAGGGTGACATGGTCATAAGGGACTGGGTGGCTATTTAGATTGGGTGGTCAGGAAGTGACAATTATGCTGAGATCTGAATAACTTGAAAGTGTTCAGTCAAATAATAGCCATTGTTTTTAGGTATTATAATGGAAAAAGAACTGAGTCACCAAGAGTAATTTGACCTGGGTCTGTTCCTGGCCCTCACTTACTTTGTGTCCTTGAGCAAGTCACTCAGCTGCTCCAATTCCTTGTTTTCTTTTCTTAGAAAGAAAAATTTCCCATTCACCTTCTTTTCCTGAACAACTTAGTTCTAAAATCATTATGTAGGGCAGAGCAAGGTAGGCGCCTGCTCTGGTAGGAGGTGAGATGGGAAGCTGCAATGACCTGGAGTAGGGTAGGGAGGGTGATCACACACAGGTGCAGCCTGGTACAAAGAGTCAGAGGTCAGTAAGGAGAGGAGACTGTTTGTGTGAGGTATGACCTGGTGTGTGTTGTCAGAGCCCAAGCAGGGTGAGTAGGATATTCTAGCACAGGATATCAAAGCCTAGTGGGGTGAGGGAGACATCTGCACAGGTCGAGGTGTTGGCATGCTTGGGAGATTTGTGACAAATGAAGATTGCCCAAATAAGTAAATATATTAAAAATTATGAGATCAAGGTGACGTCAGTGAAAATGTCAGAGTGAAGACCTCTGAAATTTCTTTCCTTTATAAAGGAAAAAAGGAAATATGCAACAATTGTCAGAAATAATTTTTGCAGAACTCTAGAAATTAACCAAAGGCTTGCAGCAGGGCAGGGAGCATTTATTCAAGAAAAATGGCTAGCTCTTGGTAAGAATAATAAGCTCTATGGCATATATATAGTTTTTTGGCCTTGCTGCGTGGCTTGTGGGATCTTAGTTCTCTGACCAGGGATTGAACCCAGGCCCATGGCAGTGAAAGCCCACATACTAACCTCTGGACCACCAGAGAATTCCCTATGGTATTTTAATGTATGCTATCCCCATTAGTCTCTCTAGCTCTGTGGTAGCCATGAAAATTAACAGCCTACGATCTCAGTGAAAACCTGCAGCCAGGCAGCCAATGGAGAGGTTACAATAGGGTTGGAGAGCCTTCAAAGTATTACTCTCAGAGACTTGTCATTATTTGACTTGTCTGGTGGTTAACTGGAAGACGCCACTTGCAAGCCTGTCTTTATTTGACCTAACTTGCAGCTCACCCAGTTCGAAAAGCCTTTTTTCCAAAGGTATTTGTCAGAAACATTTAGGGTGAATTGTGACTGCCTGAGGTAGTGAATAAGAGTTGGGGTAAACAATAGGCTAACCAAAAAGCTTGAAAGGAAAAATTAGGGAATGAGATATTCATAGGGTCTATAAAAAGCTCTGGCATATTCCTGGGAATCTAGAAAACCACATGCATGTGAGGGCTGTGAGCATGTGAAGGGTTATGCATGTGCTCAGGAAAAATCTGGGAAGACCCTAAGCTCTTACTTCTGTCTGTCCTTGAGGCTCTGCACAAGCAGGAAGTGAAGACTAAGGCAGAGCTGTTATCTCTCTGGCTGAATGTTGAAGGCATGCCTCAGCACATGCACAGAGCCCATTGGCCAAGACTGGGAGACTTATAGGTTCCTAGTGTTTAAGGAAATCTATGTCTAATCGTTGACTGACCACTAAGGTTACTATGCAAAGTCTTCAGTTGCCACACACAGCAAAGAATACAGATTTTACAGAATTAGTTAATAAAAGTCGTGAAACAGACAACAATAGCAAAAATAACAAATATCAACAACAACAAACCTTGGAGAAGTGAAGAGGAATTTGATATATAGAATTGCTACATTATATTATTTAAAGCATCCAGTTTTCAACCAAAAATTAAGAGGCATGCAAACAAACAAACCAAAAACAAGTAAGTATAGCACATACACAAGGAAAAAAGCAATAATAGAGTATTTCCCTGAGGAAACCCCACATATTGGACTTACTAGACAAAGACTTTGAGTTAGCTGTTTTAAATGTATTCAAAGAACTAAAGGAAACCATGACTAAAGAAATAGAGAAAAGCATGAGAATAATGTGTCACCAAATAGAGAATGTTAATAAAATTTTTAAAAAAGAAATTATAAAAAAAGAACCAAATGGAAATCCTGGAGTCAAAAAGTATAATCGCAGTTAAAAATTCATTAGAGAGCCTGACTGGAAGATTTGAGCAGGTGGAAGACAGAATCAGAGAACCTGATGACAGGTCAATTGAGGTTGTCAGTTGGAGGAACAGAAAGAAAAAAAAGGAAGGGAAATGAACAGAGTCTCAGAGAGCTGTGAAACACAATGCAATATACCAATATATGAATACTGGGAGTCCCAGAAGGAGAGGAGAGAGAGAAAGGGGCAGAAAGAGTATTTGAAGAAACAATGGCTGAAATCTTTTCACATTTGATGAAAACAATATTTTACACATCCAAGCAACTCAATGAATTCCAAGAAGGAGAAACTCAAAGGGTTCCACACCTATACATGTTATAATCAAACTGCCACAAGCCAAAGACAAAGAGAATATCTTGAAAGCAGCAAGAGAGAAGGTAGTTATCACATACAAGGGATCCTCAATAAGATTAACAGCTGATTTCTCATCAGAAACCATAGTGGCCGGAGGGCAATGGAATGGCATATTCATTCAAAGTAATGGAAGAAAAACATTTATCAACCAAGAATTCTATACTCAGCAAAAGTATCCTTCAAAACTGAAGGATAAATTAAGACATTCTTAGATTAGAAAATAAACCCTGAGAACTCTCACTGGTAGACCTACAAGAAACACTAAAGAGAGTACTTCAGACTGAAATGAAAGTACACTAGACACTAAACACTGTCTAGTGTCTAGTGACATAGGTTACTAGACAGTAACTCAAATCCACATGAAGAAATAAAGAGCACCAATAAAGGTAATTACATAGGGAAATATAAAAGACAATATAAAGTGTATTATTTGTTTGCGACTCATTTTTTATCTGATTTAAAAGACAACTACCCGAAAATAATTATAAATACATGTTGGACATAAAAAATCATAATTTGTATGGCACCAACAGTACAAAAGGAAGGGAAGGAAATGGAATTATACAAGAGCAAAGGTTTTGTACACTATTTAAATTAAGTTAGCATTTACCTGAACTAGATAATAAGTTAAAATGTTAATTGCAATTCCCAGGGCAACCACTAAGAAAATAAGAGTGAAGTTGGAGGACTCACACATCCTGATCTCAAAACTAAATACAATTCTACAGTAAGCAAGACTGTGTGGTACTAACATGAGGAAAGACATATAGATCTACTGAATAGAATTGAGAGTCATACATTTACGATAATTTAATTTTATACTAGGTTGTTATACAGTTAAGTGGGGAAAGAATAGTCTTTCAACAAAAGGTGCTGGAGCGACTGGATATTCACATGCAAAAAATGAAGTTGAACATCATATACAAACCTTAACTCAAAATGGATCAAAGACCTAAATGTAAAAGCTAAAATTATAACACTCTTAGAAGAACACATAGATGCAAATCTTTATGACCTTGGATTGGACAATAATTTCTTAGATGTGACACACAAAGCACAAGCAACAAAGAAAAAAAATAGATTAAATCATCTACAGATGATTAAATCGTCCAAGTGAAAAACTTCTGTGCATCAAAGGCATGATCACAAAAGCGAAAAAACAACCCACAGATTGGGAAAATAATCTTCAAATTCTATATCTGATAAGGGTCTAGTATTTAGAACATATAACATATAAGACTCATAATTCAACAGTAAAAAGACAACACAGTCAAAAACGGGCAAAGAATTTGAATAGATATTTCTCCAAAGAAGACATATACATAAGCACATGAAAAGATGTTCAATATCATTAGTTATTAGCAAAATGCAAACCAAACCCACAATGAGATATTACTTAACACCCACTAGAATGACTATAATTTAAAAAAAAGCAGACAATAACTGTTTGGGGGAAGATGTGGAGAAATTGGAACCCTCCTACATTGCTGGTGAGAAAGTAAAATTATGCAGACACTTTGGAAAACATTTTGGCAGTTCCTCAAAAACTAAAACATAGAATTGCCACATGACCCGGCAACTGCACAAAAACATGTTCACCTAAAAACTTGTAAATGAAACATTTTATTCATAATAGCCAAAAAAGTGGAAACAACCCAATTGTCCATTAACTGATGAATAGATAGACAAAATGTGGAATATCCATACAATGACATATTACTCAGCTATAACAATAAATGAAGTAATGACACGTGCCGCAACATGGATAAACCTTGCAAACACTGTGCTAAACTAAAGAAGGCAGACAGAAAAGGTCACATATTGTTTGATCCCATTTATAACAGTAGATTAGTGTTTGACAAAGGTTAGAGAGAGGAGAGCTTTGGGGAGAGACTGCTAATGGATTTGGAGTTCCTTTTGGGGTGATAAAAGTACTCTAGGTATTGGGCTTCCCTGGTGGCGCAGTGGTTGAGAGTCTGCCTGCCGATGCAGGGGCCACGGGTTCGTGCCCCGGTGCAGGAGGATCCCACATGCCACGGAGCGGCTGGGCCCGTGAGCCATGGCCGCTGAGCCTGCACGTCTGGAGCCTGTGCTCCGCAAAGGGAGAGGCCACAGCAGGGAGAGGCCCGCGTAACAAAAAAAAACAAAACAAAAAAACCCTCTAGTTATAGATTATGATGATGGTTGCACAACCTTGTGAATATCCTGAAAACCAATGAATTGTAAACTTTAAACTGGTGAATTTTATAGTGTGTGAGTTATATCTTAAAAAAAAAAAAGGGGACCTAATTTCTCACTGTCGGAGGAGATACAAGTATGGAAAGGGAGAAAATTAGAATAAACTCTGAGGTTTTGAATTGGAATTTGAGGTCACATGTGAACTCATGACTTTCAGTATATATAGATGATTAGATACAGAAATAAATATAGGTTTAAGTGTGTGTGTGTGTGTGTGTGTGTGCACGCGGGTGTGTGTGCATTCCTTATCTCTGTCTGCTGAAAGGGCCTGGGAGCAGTGACATCCTCATAGCAATGAGCACAGCTAGCCAACTCAGATCTTGGTTTCTAAATACCATTTTCCACTAAGGACTCTGCTAAGGAGTCCAAGGAAACAGGACACCTTGGAGAAATGGCTGAATCCAAGGCTGGGGTGGAAACAGTACAAGGTGAGCCTGGAACATCATATGCCAGGAAGTAAGGAAGTAAGGAAGTGCTCAAAGAACAATGTCCCACTGTCCAAGCCAGGGACAGTTTGGTATAGAAATAAGTAATGATAATAATGGATTCAAACACATGAAATGAAATAGGAAACCATGAGTCCATATAGATCTAAATCAATAAAGGAATAACTTGAAGATGTCATGGAAAACAGGATATTGACATAGTTGCAAAGTACCTCTCCACACAATACTTACAAATGGCAAAACTGAAAAGAATAATCTCATGGTGGAAAAGCCTAGCAAATACCACCATGATCAAGAGATTAAAGTGAACATCATCAATAAAGGGATAGAACTAAATGATGCCCCACCTGATAGGATGCAATGAGAGCTCAGCACTGCTTCCTTAGTATTCCTGCCAATGATGCAAAACCTAGGCAGAATCACGGGGAAATAAAGTTCAAATCCATATCGAGGGACATTCTATAAATTAAATGGCCCGTAATCTTTAAAAATGTCAAGGTAATTAAAGTCAAGGAAAAACTGAGAAACTTCCAGATTTAAGGAGTCTAAAGAGACTTGATATCTAAATGCAACGTGTGATTCTGAATTGGATCTTTTTTGGTATAAAGGGCATTGTTGGGACATTGGTGAAATTTGCATGGGGTCTCTGGATTAGATGGTGTTCATTTCCTGATTTTTAGAGTTTTAATGTGGTTGTATAAAGATATGTCTGTGTTTGTGGGAAATACATACTATAGTATTTGGGGGTGATGCATCAGATTGGCTATTTATTCTCAAATGGTTCAGGAAAAAAAGTTTATTTTTTTTTGTCAGTGGTATGCTAGAGTCCATTATGCTTATATCTTTCCAACTCTGCACTCAGTGACATCATGTTGGTAGCTTGAAACTGGCTGTGGTGGGAGTATTTACACCATGGAAATTAGTAAATGTTACAACTCAGGTCTTTTTTTTTTACCCTGGAGAGCTGATTGTTGAACATGTATCAGTAACGCCATTCTTTGTAGCATCTTTCAAACTTTTTTGTAAAGTTTTAAAAAAATATTAAACTAAAAAAAGAGAAGATTTAATGTTACTCTTTCAAGCCCTCCTTTGAACAAGACTTGCAATAAATATATAAAGACCATTTGTATAGTGTTTTATAGTTAACAGAAGTATATTTTTATACTTTAATTGAATATTCCTGACAATCCTGTGAAGTAGAAATTATCATACCCATTATAGAGACAAGTGAATTGAGATCTAGATAAGTCATGTTCTTAGACTTTAGGGCAATGACTCTTTTTCTTCATCTTTGTACACTCAGTGCCCAGCATATTCCTTGGCACGTAAAAATGGCATCAAAAATGATGGCAGAATATCTCCAAGTAGAAAAGATAGGTCTCAAATCCAAAACTTACAACTCCAAATCTCACATATTTTTTTCTGCTAAATTAAACTTTTAAACAGTAATTTTGATTACACATGTATCACATGACTATAAATCCATCCTAAATTTTAATGCACTACAGGTAAGCTTAAATTCTCCTTGACCACATATACAGCCCCCTCCATGGCCCCCATCGCATCCCCTCTACAGGAGTAGCCTCTCGTATCAATTTGTTCTCCTCCTCCAGACCTATTTCAATGTATTTGTGTTTCCCTCTGAACCATATTGGGTGGCAAGTTCATGGCCAGCTTTGACAATCCTGGCGCATTCGTGTTTTCCCTGGGAGTGAGCTCCACCCACCTCCTCTGTTTCTTCTTTCTGTCGACCTTGATTTTCCTCCTCTCTTTCATACATATAAAAGCATGCAGTCATCTCCCCAGCAATCAAGCCACCCTCCTCTGTACAGAGGCCTCAAGAAAATTTATTTCCATCTCAAGGTAAAGTCCTGGCTTGTAGACTTGGCCCCAGCCTTGTCCCCATGTCGCAGGAAAAATCACCAGGCTTGTTCAGCTGTTCCTTGACAGTGACCTTGTGCTCTAAAATAAACAGCTGTAACCCAAAAAGAAGAGGAAGGAGAGACAGAATATTTTCCAAATGTAAGAAAGAATGTGAGGTGTGAGGGGGCAAAGGGTGGGGTTTGGAGTATTTTCCTTTCTTTGTTCACCTTCTTTGGGGACTGTCTTCACACTATGGGGTCATTGTCACCTATTCATCTTCAAGGAATTTATCTGACTCTTAAAACAACCGAGTCAGCAGCTAGGGAGAGCTTCGTGCATTTGGTGATGGGGATGAGGTCAGAGCACGTGGTCGGCAGTGTAAGTTTTCTGCCAGTGGCGTGGTTTGCTTACAAAACAAATGGATCTCTTACTAAAAATAAAATGAAACTCAATCCAAACAGTTCACCTTAAATCCTTATTTAAGAGTGTGAAGGATGTAATACCTGTGTATTTGTGATCATTTACTGAGATATTAATTTGTGTTTTTGTTCTCATCATGGTGAAGACTTTCCCCTCCTTCATCCCAAGAAGGTAGCCAGAGCAGAAGTTTCCAGGCCCCTTCAATCAGAGCCACCCCCTACAGAGGACTTGAGTTCCCCTGGGTGACCAGAGTGGGATTGTCTGGGACAGGTCTCCCAGGGTTGGGAGAGGTAGCCCTTAGTGAAAAGAGGAAAGAGGAGGAATTTGGGAGAGTTTCCTCAGAGAATAGGAAAGGCAGGACAGAGAGATTTTATGGGTTCCAGAAAAATGGACTGGCAGGACTTCTGATGGGCTGAGCAGAGAGAGTTCTGACCCCAGGCACAGAGATTCTCCACCTGGGCAATGACCTCCTGTGCTCAAGTGTGGCTCCAAGGCAGTATAAATGCCACCTTCAGGGTAGGCTGGGATGGTGGACCTAGCAGAGTTCAGCGTGAGCTCATAATCAGAGTGTCTCTCCCCAGATGTTCTAGATTGCATAAGCTCCCAAGGACATTTGCACAAACCTGGAGAGAAGAGGGACTCCCAAAACATGATCAAGATGGAATTTCCGGCTAGCCAGGCAGGTGGGGCTCATTAGAGAATGAACATTTTTCTTATGCCAGATTGTTAGGGAGTTCAGTTACATAAATACTGACTTTGATCCACATAACAATCTTTATATTTCCTTTACTTTCAAATTTTGGTGTATTCTATTGATTGAGTACTTTATGAGATTCCAATACAGCCCTGTCACATGCAAAATGTCATTTTACCTCGCATTACACTTTGATGGTGAATAAGGCAAGTGTCGTTTAATTTGCTGAAGCCGAGAAAGTTGATTCATAAATGGGTCTTTCGTGATTCTTTCCCAGGCCCAGGGAGGCCTGGGCTGGGCCCCATGCTGGGTCACTCAACCTCGAGATTGACTACCAGCACTTCTGGCTTCAGGGCTCCTACTGGCCTTAAATTTCGCCAATATTTTGCTTCTCTAACTTTCACTCCTTTGATCTGCTTGCCGTATACGTACGAGACTACCCCATGCTCTGTTTCTGTCCTCCATTGGTACTCCATGCCTGGCTGCTATCCCCATCAATTCTAATCTTTTCAACATGGGGACACTTCTGTTTCTTTGCTTCAACAATTGGTTCAGATCTAACAGACATAATGAGCACCTCCTCTGGGTCAGGCATGCTGGGAGATATTCTCCTATGGTACTTCATTTGGGAAGTATACCTGTGCCTGATTTTTAGATGTGGAATCTAAGAACCAGAAAGGTCAAGAACTGTGCCCAAGGTCACCCAGCTAGAAAGTTGTAGAACAGGGATTCACACCTTCCTTTTCTGGGTCTGAGCCTACTAACCCCACCTGGTTGCCTTACATCGTTGCCAGGCTCTCTATCCATTTCCAAAGAGAAAATAAGACAAATGTTAAAAGGAAATTGATGCTGTATTCTTCTGAACCCCAACTTGAGTGTTAGGACCTGCCCTGATTTAAAGTCACCAGGAGTAGAAACTCAGTTTTGACTATTATCTTAGACACATCATTGTAATAGCAAGTTTAGCTCTTGCAGCTCAGTGTCCCAAAGTGAGTCCCATGGAACAACTATTGCATAGGATGATTTGCAAACAAGGAATTCTACTGTCAAACATCTTGGGAAATCGGGTGTTAAGTAAAGTTAAATAGAACTCGATTCTCCATTTCTTCTTATACAAACACATGCTTTTGAATTGCTGAGGGATGTATGGGGTGGATATATATGATATTTTTTCCCAAACTTATCTGATCATCAAACCTCTCTCCCTCTTTTAAGGACATCTTCCAGGACTAGGATTCAGCAGAACACAATTTCAGAAACTTGGTTGTGGTTTCATTTAGCTGAAGATATTTTAGTTTTTCCCCATGTGGGTCCCCAACAACCACCAAAGTGATCCTGGTCTCTGGGAACAACCACAGGAAAACTAAGCGGACGTGCCTTCCCTAGAAGGAAAAGTCCCTTTCTTCACATGCAAAGATGGTGGAATTTCATATGCAAAGACGATGACCAGTTACCATTGGACACTGCAGCTTTGGGGTCCTAAGTGATGATCAGAGAAACCTCTCACCTTACAGAAGGGGAAACTGAGCCCAGAAAGGGAAACCAACTTGTCCTAGATCACCCAGCCAAGACCACAATCCCTGAAATCCTGATGTCCAACACCAAGGGGTTAAACTGCGTTGAGTTCCAGACACTTCACATGCTTCATCTTGTTTCACTTGTAAGAAAGATATGTGCGCACAATTCATATACTCTTTTTGTTTTTTAACGTCTTTATTGGAGTATAATTGCTTTACAATGGTGTGTTTAGTTTCTGCTTTATAACAAAGTGAATCAGTTCATATACTCTTCATTTCATGGCACAATTAACTGTTTGTAAAACATGGGATTGCCTAATTAAATTATGACAGCCAGTTAAATTTGAACTTCAGATAAACAACAGATAATAATTATACTAAAAAACTATTCATTTTGTAACTGTATTTTTATTTACTAAATCTTCTTACAATCTTGCATGAGTCCAAAGCCCTTAGGAAAATTTTAGCTATAATGCAGTGGAAAACATGGAAAGGTTTTGAAATTAGGTTCACATACTAATTTGGCCACTTACCGACTCTGCGATCTGGGGCAAGTTACTCAACCCCTCTGAAATGCAAAGACTTTTAGTAAGAATTAATTGAAAAACACATATGGGAAAGTTCTTAGCACAGTGTCTGGCACTCAGAAATGGCAGTTATTACTATTGTCATCATTTGCTTAAAATAATGCTCTTTCTCAGGTCTTGTCTTGGCCAAAAAAGCATTAATGTAGATCCTGGGGGAATCAGTTGGAAATGTGTACTTCACTTCGACAACCTAAGCACACATTTCACCTTATCACTCACTAAAACCAGAAAAATTCAAAGCAAAAAGCAGAGTGTTGGCTTTGACAGGTGTGGCAGGTACTGCTAGATGCCCACCAGGGGTAGATGCAAGTTGTATGGAACTTGAAGCTTATGCAATTTGGGGGGTGTGGTGTTAAGAAAAATAATATAAAACTAAGTATATAAAATTAGGTATAGGGCATTGGAAAGGGCCTGATGAAAGAGATACTCTGAACCTTATGCTTCATTAGCTCTTCAGTAACCTATTCTGATGCCTACCCCATATCCATTCTCCACTTAATTTTTAACAGAACCCAAATTTTGTTTGGGTGGTGCTATGGACTAAATGTTTATGTCCCTTCAAAATTCATATGTTGAAACCTAACTCCCCATGTGATGATATTTGGAGATGGGGCCTTTGGGAGGTGATTTGGTTATGAGGGTGGAGTCCTCCTGAATGAGATTAGTGCCCTTATAGGCCCCAGAGATCTCCCTAGTCCTTTTGACCTTATGAAGACATAGTGAGAAGACAGCTGTCTATGAACTAAGAAACAGGCTCTCACCAAATACTGGATAGGACAATGCCTTGATCTTGGACTTTCCAGCTTCCAGAACTGTGGGAAATAAATTTCTGTTGTTTTTAAGTCATCAGTCTATAGTATTTTTGTCACAGCAGCCCAAACAGACTAGAACAGGTAGACATGGTCCCAGCTGAAAAAATAACAGCTTCCATTTTCTAGATTCTCTTGCAGCAAGGCATGCCTGTGTGACCTACTTCTTGCCAAGTAGGTGTAACCTGTAGAAAAACAGTTGTTTTCCTGATTAAAAGGCATAGATTCAGCTGACACACTCCTTTGCCTTTGCTCTTTCTTTTCCCCTTTCTACCTTCTGGAAATGAGGACAGATTCTAGGAGGTGCAGCAGCCATCTTGCAACCATGAGGAAAAAACCACACATAAATATGGCTGATTGGAAAAACAGAAGTCTCCTGGATCCTTTGCAGCATCATGGGGCCACTATACCTGTACTGGATGATCCCTAGAATTCTTGGTATCTGAGAAAAATAAACCCCTTTGTTCCAGCCACTTAGTCTGGCTTTCGTTACATGGGGCCAAATACAATCCTAACTAGTACAGCATCATACATACCTGGGTGGGTTCAAATCATAACTAACACTATGTGGGTGACTTTGGGCCATTTACCCAAATTATCTGCAAGTTATTGTCATATTTTAAAAAACAAGGGTTATGGTGATAATTAAATATCAGGATAGAGAACTATAAAACAGATTGTATATATGGGATATTGATATATGATAGAAGTGTCTTCACAAATGAGTGGAGAAAGAACAGATTATTTAGTAGATGGTGTTGGGGAAATCAGCCTACTCTATTAAAAAAAAGTTGAATCTCTATTTCCTACAATATGAAAAAAAAATCCTCCAATGGATTTACTACCTACCAGTGAAAGAAAAATTATAAAACTAATAGAAGAAGAGTGCCATTGTATATTTTGGACACATTGGCATGGGTATGGATTTCAAAAATAAGAACATGAAACACAAATTTTAGTGGAAAAAATGGACCTAGCTACATATAAATTAACATGTTTTCTAAACAAAGGATACCTTAAACAAAGTTAACAGATAGATGAACCAGAAGAAGGTATTTTCAGTCTTAAACCAGCAGGAACTATTATGAGGAGTCTAGGTTCTAGACCTGCACTGTTCAATATGCCACTAGCCATCTGTGGCTATTAAGCACTTTATATGTGACTAGTACAAATTAGATGTGCTGTAAATGTCAAATACATACCAAATTTCAAAGACTTAGCATACACAAAGGAGTGTAATGCATCTCAATAATCTTTATATTGATTACATGGTGAAATGATAATATTTTAAATATGTTGTAATAAATGTATTGCCAAAGTTCATTTCATCTGCTTCTTTTTACTTTTTAAATGTGGCTATTAGAAAAAAATGCTCATTACATATGTGGCTCACATTATATTTCTATTGGACAGGGCTGTTCTAGACTATATGAGAAACTCCTATATAGTTGGAGGAAAAAAGAGTGGAAACCCAAGAGAAAACTGGGTAGAAGGTATGAACATGCAATTTACAAAAGGAAACCAAAATGGCTAAAAAGTGTGTGAAGAAATGTTCAGCCTCACTAATAAGCAGAGAAATACAAGTAAAGTACAGCAATGAGAGTAACTCAACGCCCTTCAAATCAGCAAAAGTCAAAAGTTAGTTTCAAATGGGGACAACGTGAAAAAAAAGAGGATCTTCGGGACTTCCCTGGTGGCGCAATGGAGAGGACTCTGTGCTCCCAGTGCTGGGGGCTGGGGTTTGATCCCTGGTCAGGGAGCTAGGTCCCTCGTGCATGCCGCAACTGGGATTTCGCATGCCACAACTAGGGAGCCTGCCTGCCGCACCTGGGGAGCCCATGTGCTGCAACTAAGGAGCTGGTGAACTGCAACTAAGGAGCCTGCCTGCCACAACTAAGACCTGGCACAACCAAATAAATGAATGAATGAATAAATAAATTTAAAAAAGAGGATCTTCATGCACTGCTGGTGGGAGGGTAGACTGGCAGAGCTGTCCCCAAGTAACTCTAGTTGCCTGGTGAAACTATGTTTGTGGATATTCAAGGCAGAGATTCAGTTTGTGGGCACCAATATGGCTCATGGGCAGTGAGTGTGTTGAGTGATCAGTGTCTGTATCTTGATGGTTGTTAAATATTTTGAATACCATACGTGTATACCCTGTGAACCCGCTGTTCCACTCCTAAGAATGCTCCCCAGAGAAACTCTCTCATGCACATCTGTAAGATAACCAGAGAAATACAAATAAATACAACATGACTGACTTGACACTCAACAAATATGCACACAACTTGACCCCGAAATGTTTATGGAACCAAGAGGTGGAAGCTACCTAGGTGTCCCCCAGAGGGGGACTGTTAGGTAAAACCTGGTCTATGCATGCAATGAAATATTACATAGAATGCAGAACTAATGAACTAATGATCCAGATGTATATGTAGTAACAGGAGAGATCTCAAGAAGAAAGTGTTGAGGAAACAAGAAGGAACAGAATTAGATTTATAGTGCAATTCCATTTGTGTGAATTAAAAAAATCAGTAAGATACAGTTTCAAATGTATGTATATATCAAAATAAACAAATGGAAGGTAAATTAGATGGACTTAAATAAAATCAATCTGAGTGCTTACAATGAGGAAGAACAGAAGAGGAAATACAGGATGAAAGGGAAAGGATAAAGTAAAATTTAAAAGGGGAGCTTTTACTAGGGTTGCCATATTTCACAAACAAAAAAACAGAACATCCAGTTTAATCTGAATTTCAGTTAAACAATAATTTTTTAGTATAAGTATGTTCCAAATATGCCCAGTTAAACTTCAATTTCAGATAAAGAACAGGTAATATTTTAATGTAAGCATATCTCCATAATTAGCCTTATGAGTATATCTGTCATGTTGACAGTGGTTAAATAAATGGCTAAATTCAAGTTCACCTGGACATCTTGGATTTTATCTGGCAATTCTAGACTCAGGACATTGGTGAGTTCTCTCCTCTACGTGGCTGAACTGTCCAGGCAGTTGTAAACGTATGTCGATCAGATTATAGATCTCGGTAACTTCGTCTCTGCTTCCCACAGCAGAAGCCCTGGATGGACCCTGGCACCGCCCACACCTTTCTGCTTGGGTCACTGGATATCACAAGACTATCTCTTTGGCAGAAAGGCAGTATGAATCAAGGGTCTCTTTGGCCATTTACAGCAATAAACACACCTTACACGTGTTTAACCCTTGTACTGTTTTGAAGGTGTGTCTTTAAGACCCCTTGGGAACATTCAGCCAATCACTCTTCACTCACATCCTATGGTGAAGAAAATCTGGGAAGCTGAGAGAGAGAGAAAGAAAGAGAGAGAGAGAGAGAGAGAGAGAGAGAGAGAAAGAAAGAAAGAGAGAGAGAGAGAAAGAGAAAGAGAGAGAGAGAGAAAGAGAGAGAGAGAGAAACAAATCAAGTAATAAATGAAATATAGGCATTACTCCAGTCCAAACTTGTTTCAAATCCCAGCCTTGCCATTTATTAGCCTTGTGATCTTAGGCAACTTAACTCCTGAGCCTCAGTGATTCCATCTGTAAAATTGGAGAGAAAACAGATATCTCACAAGTTTGTTGTGAGGATTATAAGCAATAATAGTGGGAAGAATGATAATAAGAAAACATGTAAAAGGCTTGCACAACTGTTGGAAAGATTTATGTATCATGTATAGAAAAACACTTGGAAAGCAAACAGAAATAGTCACAGTAGTTAAGTAAACGACTAAATGAGGCAGATCCTGCAAAGTGCTTTTCACGTAATAGTCACTCAGACATGTTGACTATCATTCTCTATTACTATTTCTTGGTAACGAGCTCATGAATGATGGTTTCTTTTTTCTTTATACTCTTTGGTCTTTTTTCTCATATTTTCTAAAGTGAAAGTATAATAATGTTTGAAACAACAAATATTTGCAGGGCACCCATCAGGTCCTGGGCACTGTGTTGGTGGCTTGGCATAAATTCAGAACAGATGAGGTCTTCGTGGAAAATCCGGGCTGAGATGACAGCATGGTATCTTTACTGTTGCTGTTCTCCCTCCCGCTCTTTGCGATGCACTGTTTGTAGGCTGGATACAATGCCCGGGATAAGCAACATAGCCCTCGTGGGCTCAGCATTTGCTTTTAGGCTTTTGGATGACTCCTCACTATCGCAAACCCTCTTTCTGCTTCCCCCACCCCCCAACTTTTTTCACTACTTTCCCATCATAAAGTACTAGAAAGGGACATTAAAAATCATCTAGCATTGCCTATCGACTTTACAGATGGAGCATCAAACTGCAGCTCCTCTCCTCTCCCACCGTCTTTTCCATTTCTTCTGTTCTCTTTTCCTTTCTTCCCCTGACACCCCACTTCTACTTTTCTTCTCGTTGTGCACAGTCTTGATGAGTCTGTGGTGGTAAGAGAAGTTTCTGGTTGTGCTTTTCCTCTTGCTGGCTTGCTGTGTGCTCTGTGCCCACAGGCTGCAGGGAATCTTGCATGGAGGTGTTTACTACCTCTCCATCAATGCTCTTGCTCTTTAAGAGGCAGAATGGGGTGGCATTAAAATACTCTAGACCAAATTTTAAGAGTCTCCAAGTTCAAGTCCCCAAATATCAATAATACCAGCTGCGATATTGTCTGTGCTTACTCTGTGCCGGGCTCTGTACTGAGCCCTTTTGATACGTTTCCTTGTTGATGCTGAGACACCCAGAAACGTGTTTGAAGAAAGACAGCTTCACAAAGTAGTTTATTCTAAAGAATGGATGGGGCTTCCCTGGTGGCGCAGTGGTTGAGAGTCCGTCTGCCGATGCAGGGGATACGGGTTCTGTGCCCCGGTCCGGGAAGATCCCACATGCCGCGGAGCGGCTGGGCCCGTGAGCCGTGGCCGCTGAGCTTGCGCGTCCGGAGCCTGTGCTCCGCAACGAGAGACGCCACAACAGTGAGAGGCCTGCGTACCGCAAAAAAAAAAAAGGAAAAAAAAAGAATGGATGGATGAATGGTAGCCAGACCAATCACCTGAATCCAGTTGTTTTAAAAATTGTTCAGGGGGCTTCCCTGGTGGCGCAGAGGTTAAGAATCCACCTACTGATGCAGGGGACACGGGTTCGAGCCCTGGTCCGGGAAGATCCCACATGCCGCGGAGAAACTAAAGCACCTTTAGTCACAGTGCTCTTTGTGGAACATTATAAAAATTTTATACATACTGTCCCCAAAGAACAAATTAATGCAACTATGCTATATGCTCAACTCCACTAAAATAAAAAGAGTGGTTGAAACATGTCTTTTCTGAGCTTTCTCTCTAACTTTAAGCTGTTATTTATTTGTTTAGTCATTTATGAGCATTCATCAGATAGTAAATAAATACTATCCTTATTGGGGGTCTTTTATGGGTCAGATTCCCAGTAGACAAATGGTAGTAAGTTCCAAAAGTCTGGGGGAAAAAAAATCTTTAAGTGAGAAAAAATTAAGAGTGACAAAAATTTAGAACCTTTCTGGGAATGTTTACATTTTGAAAGAGGTTTCACTTCTTTTTACCCAAAAAAGGTAGCTCTAATTGTGGAATTTAAGCCGTGTGACATTTCAAGATAGGAGATCTCTTTGGAGGCAAGGATACCTTTCCAAAGCCATGCGATTGAAGCGGCACTTACCTTGTCCTGGAGAGGCCTTTCCAATGCATGGGCCTCAGTGCCAAAACATTCTCCAAGGTTCTTCCTAAGATAAGGTGGGACTAGGGGTCCTCGGGAGCCCCCTTGGTGGGACTTGACCTTTGTACAACTCTGAAGAAATAAGAAGAGAATAACAACTGAAAGAGCATGACCCAAGCGGCACTGGCCCCATCTGAGAGGTGGAGCAGGTGTTTCCAGGTGTGTCCAGGTTGCCATGTGGACAAGTACGTCAGTTTGCACCCACCCTGCTGTTTTCAGAGAAACCCTCTCCTCTTCCTGGTGTCATTTGCTCTGGGTTTTAGCTTCCTCAGCTATGTCTCTGAGTGAGCCTGGGCCTCAGGGAAGCCGTCTGTCCCTACTCTGTCTCTCAATATCTAGAAACACATCTGTAGGTGGGGAAGGAAAGACAATGGAAGATCACTGACTTCGGAGTGTTGAACCAAAGGTCTGCTGCTTCCTAACTAGATGGCTGTGGCAAGTGCCTTAACCTCCCCAGGCCTCAGTTTCCTAATCTGAAAGGGAGGATCATGATAGAATCTTCATTACAGGGTTATGTGACAACTAAATAAGTAATTCACGGAGGTGCTTTAACACAGTGGTGAATGCTTAGTTAATAGTAACTTGGGGACTTCCCTGGTGGCACAGTGGTTAAGAATCTGCCTGCCAATGCAGGGGACACGGGTCTGAGCCCTGGTCCGGGAAGATCCCACATGCTGCGGAGCCAACTAAGCCTGTGCGCCACAACTACTGAGCCTGCACTCTAGAGCTTGTGAGCCACAACTACTGAGCCCTTGTGCCACAACTACTGAAGCCCGAGCGCCTAGAACCTGTGCTCTGCAACAAGAGAAGCTACCGCAGTGAGAAGCCTGCGCACCGCAACGAAGAGTAGCCCCCTCTGGCCGCAACTAGAGAAAGCCCACATGCAGCAACAAAGACCCAATGCAGCCAAAAATAAATAAATAAATTTATATATAAAAAAATAGTAACTTGGGTAGTTATTAATGTGCTGAAAATTCAAGATATGGGATCATCCAATCCTTAGGGAGACTCATGGACCCGGCATGCATCTGTCTCCTATCACTCTCTCCCTGGCGGTCCAGAGTCTACTATGCATATTTCTTAAGAAGACAAGTAGCTTTCTCTATAGGGTAATGTCCCCCACTGCTGGAGGGAATTCAGGGGGGTGGAATGGAGTGGGCATTGGAATCTGATCTCTGTGGATGACTCACCTGCTTTTGCTTGAAAGCTGCCTTTGCAAAATGGGGATAATAAAACATTTTCCCCTTCACTGCTCCACCCTCTCTCCCAATTTATGAGGCTGGCGGGAGCACTGATTAGCCTGTAAACTGCTGTGGTTTCCCTTGGAGAAAAATATCTAACAGAAGCGATGTGCACAGGGAGACCAGCTCGGTGGTTTGTGACCACCTAGAGGGGTGGGATAGGGAGGGTGGGAGGGAGGGAGACGCAAGAGGGAAGAGATATGGGAATATATGTATATGTATAACTGATTCACTTTGTTATAAAGCAGAAACTAACACACCATTGTAAAGCAATTTTACTCCAATAAAGATGTTAAAAAAAAAAAGAAGCGATGAGGATGGTTGCAGTTTACAGAAATGAAGATTTGTTTTCAGAGCAACGCTTCCTGATACCTGGAACTGAAGACTTTGTTCTATACAGACTCAGGCAGGTGTAGGTGGAAGTAGCATGCAGCTCAATCTTGAAGAACCAATAGTCTTAGAATTGATGTTTGTGTATGAATCCATGTGGTAGGATAAGTGATTCTCAGACCCTTGGCAACAGGAAAGTTTTGTTTAAAACTTCGTGGTTAGGAGCACAGACTCTGGAGTTGGACTCTCAGGTTTGAATTACAGCTCAACTCTTTCTAGCTGTGTGGCTTTGGGCTGATTTAATCAATCTCTCCATGCCTCAGTTTCTTCATCTGTAAAACAAGAATAATGATAGTACCTAACTCATAGGATTGTTGTGAAAATTGAATGGGTTAAAAAATTTAAAGCTTTTAGAACAGAGTTCCTGACTGAGTAGGGGGCTTGATAAGTGTTAGTTTCTATCTATCTATCATCTGTTTATCAATATCATTATCATCTGGACTGAACAGTGCAATGTAGAGGAAAGAATCTAGGATTTGAAGCATATATACCTTTTATTCCAATCCTGCCTGTACTACTCAAAAGTTCTGTGATCTCTGGATACAACTGTTCTTAAGTTTTTGTATTCAGTAATGGCTGGAAGCTGGAGATGCTTAAGTGAACTGCATAAAATACAAAAACATCTTAAAAGTATCAAATAGCTAACAAGCCAGTGAGGGGTACTGCTTGAGATCTCGGAAAAGACAGGATCCCAGAGAGGTGAGCACTACACTTAGGGCCACTTGTATTGTTCCATACATTTGCTGATATCAAGCAGGCCGCTCTCTCAGACACGGTGGAACTAAAGTAAAATATTGAATCCCATCAAGGGTAAGAATCCTGGTAAACCATTTCCACTTTTAGCTGAGACTCAAAAGGGCTATACCCTAGGAGAAGGGGTGAGATGGAAATAAACAAGCTGTATCTCAGACTGTAGCCAGTCTTTGAGTCACCAGGGTGGTCCAGAAAAACGTCAGTCTTTTGAATTTGGTTGGTTAAATCATCTTAGGCAGTTAGTATCCTCAGGTGTTTGATAGAAGCTAAAGAAAATCCTCTTTTGAGAGAATATAACATCATCCTGGCCACAAATTGTTTTACAAAGATGTTTTAAACTACAATATTCTACTATTATTAGTTAATAATAGTTAGTAATAATTAGTTACTATTATTAGTTAATTAAAGATAACTAAGCACACTAAAAGACAAGGCACCATGAACAAGAGTTAAGAGAAACAAGAGACAATGAAACAGATCGATAGGGACTAGTGTTGTTAGAATGATCAGAAAACAACAATAAAATAACTACATTCAGGGCTTCCCTGGTGGCGCAGTGGTTGGGAGTCCGCCTGCCGATGCAGGGGACACAGGTTCGTGCCCCGGTCCGGGAAGATCCCACATGCCGTGGAGCGGCTGGGCCTGTGAGCCATGGTCGCTGAGCCTGCGCATTCGGAGCCTGTGCTCTGCAACGGGAGAGGCCACAACAGTGAGAGGCCCGCATACCGCAAAAAAAAAAAAAAAAAACTACATTCACTATGTTCAAAGAGATACACATAAAACTGGAAAATTCTGTCAGGAAACAGGAAGTGATAAAAAGTGACATAGCAGATTTGAAAAAGAACCAAATAGAAATTCTAGAACTGAAAAATATAAGAACCAAAACTAAGAATGCAGTGGATGGTTTTAACATCGGATTAGACACAACTAAAGAAAGAGTTAACAGCATAAACTGTAAGACAGGTAAAAAGAGTATGTCCAGAAAAAAGCATGGGGAGTCAAAAAGGCATGAACTACAGAAGAGAGCTAAGTGACGCAGAATGTCTAATTTAGGATTAATTGAATTTGACTTTTCCAGAAAAGTATTTTTCCCAGAAGGAAAAACAGAACAGAGCACAGGTTATATTTGAAAAAAATGACAGAAAAATTTCCAGGGATGAGGACACATCTTTCCAAAGACACAAGAAGCCCAAACATTCCCAAGCAAGGTAAACAGAAAGAAATTTACATGGGAACACCTAATGGTAAAACTGCCCCAGTGATTCCCTATTCCTGGAACATTCTTCCACAATGCCCATTCTAGCTAAATCCTATCCACAAGTCACATCTTATTTTACAGCTAATGTAAATTAAAATACTTCATGTCCCTCCTTCTCGCTCCACTTCTTGTTAGGTGGTCCATCTTCTTTGCTCCCACAGCATCCTGGGCTTACTCAGACTTTTTTACTTATCATACCTGAAATTGCCTCTTTATCCGGCTGCCTCTTACACCAGATTGTGAGGTCTATGAGAGCGAGAATGTGTGTGTAGTACTCATTGTTGACCCCCGCACCCCAGCACAGAGCCTGTACACAGAAAAGCACTAAAAAAACGTGTGTCCAAGAATGATAGTCATCTAAACTCTTTGAGCCTCGGTTTTCTTATCTGGAAAATGGCTACAATAATACCAATATCATGGATTCTGTATATGGTTGTAAGAATTAAGTTTAGATAAAACGTGTACCACACCTCTATTGATACAATAATGCTGTATATTTGAACACCTTAAGACTCTGTTTTCATATTTGTCTAGTGAGGAAAATAATTCCAGTTGGGTTGTTTTTAGTATAGGTTGAGACAGGCTATCCATCATGTCACAGTTGACAGTGAGCTAATGGGAATTAAATGAGCTAAAGGGAGGCCAGGCCCATTTGTTGGATTCCTACCACGTGCCGTTTGCTGTGCTAGGGGCATTACATTCATTATCTTATTTTAAGGCGTATGAAAACATGAGACATATAGTTCTCTTCTTCTCTCTTAGATGCCTGAGAACTAAAAACCTTGCAGGGATCTCATCGCAGAAGTGTCCTGGAGGAGGAGGAAGAGGAAGAGAGAAAAGATCTTTTAGATTTGGGGAGAAGCTCTTTTTTTTTTAAATTAAAAAAATTGATTTTTAAAAATTTTTTGGCCGTACCTTGCAGCATGTGGGATCTTAGCTCCCTGACCAGGAATCAAACCCAAGTCCCCTGCATTGGAAGCATGGGAGTTTTAACCACTGGACCTCCAGGAAGTCCCAAGAAGCTCTTGATCTTCAAGTTCCACTGCAAAGTCTGATCTCAAGGAAGAGAGAGATTACTTTGTTGAGCAAGATTCTCTCCTCCTGTATCCCCAGGCAATTAAAAAAATTTTTGACAGCACAAGTCAGCAAGGTCCCAGGGTCCCAATATTCCTCATCCTATAGTCACTAACCTCCCCTCACTTAACAGTCCAAAGAGGGTGTTCCTGGTCAATGGTGGTTTTCCTCCTTATGGTGACTCAGGGACCCAGGCCTGGAAATGACACACATCACTTGTATTCACATCTCAGCGGCAAAAATTTGTCTTTGGCTGCATCTGGGTGCAAAAGGGGCTGGAAAATGGAAACCATGGTTGGGCAGTTGAAGTTGTCGATGAAACAACTTCAACTTCACACTGTGGAAGAGGAAGCATAGGTTTTTGGTGGACAGCTAGTTATCTCTTTTGTAAAAGTATCATCATCATCCCCATTTTTTGGATGGGGAAACTGAGGCTTATTTAAATAACTTCCCCAAGGTCCAAAGCTGATAAGTGGTAGAGGCTGGATTTGAACCCAGGTAGTCCATTTTCAAATCCCATGTGCTTGCCATTGTATCCTGCTCGTTCACAGTGATGAATAAGATGTAGTCTCCGCTGTCAAGAAAAAGACAAAGTCAGACACACCCTTGAAATTTTACTTTCAAGATTAAAGCTCTTGGGACGTCCCTGGCGGTCCAGTGGTTAAGACTCTGCACTTCCACTGCAGGGAGTGCGGGTTTGGTCCCTGGCTGGGGAACTAAGATCCCGCATGCTGTGTGGTGTGGCCAAAAAAAAAAAGCTCTTGAAATAAGCTAAATAAGTACTTGAAAACTAGTGCTCTCACAGTCGTTCAGAGCTCAGATGCCACCTTCTCAGAGAGGCCTTCCCTGCTCCCCTCTTCTTCCAACCACCCTGCTCCTCCAGATACGCTATTTCGTGTAACCTTGTGTATTCTCTCTGTAGTACTATCTATCTGAAATCAGGCACATACGTGTTTCCTGTGGATTGACTGTGTCCTTGACTATAATATAAGCTCCCTGGAAGCAAGGAGCTTGTCTGTCTTGCTCACTTTGTATCCCAGTGACCATCACGGAGTCTGGCACACAGTAAATCCTCAATAAGTTGTTGTGAAAAGAATGAGTAGACATCTCCACAAAGTGCAGGTGCATTCATTTATTCATTCTCACATCCATTCACTCCTGTATTAGTCATTCCTTCCTTCCTTCATTCATTCATAGACTCTTTCTAAAATGCCGGGGCCTAATCTAAGGATAGAGAGATGATAGTCCTTGGTCTAAGGGTAACTTGTGAAACCCTGGAAGGCTTCCGGTAGGTGGTAATATTAGAGCTGGAGGGAGTATTTAATTGTGCCTCAGAGAAGGGGGTGTCGTATTACTTCTCTTGATGCTTTTACACCTTCATTTGGTCTGTAACCAAATACATTGCTTCCCTGGGCTTTGTAAACTATCATTGTTCAGCAAGGAGACCAGCCCGGCTACCACTTTATGATGGCAAAGCTCCTGAACCCTGTACACCAGGGGTCCCCAAGCCCCGGGCTGCGGACGGGTACCTGTTAGGAATGGGGCTGCACTGCAGGAGGTGAGCGGCTGGCGAGCAAGCAAACCTTCACCCGCTGCTCCCCATTGCTCCCCATCGCTCGCGTTACCACCTGAACAATTCTGCCCACCCCCCACCCCCGTCTGTGGAAAAATTGTCTTTCATGAAACTGGTCCCTGGTGCCAAAAACGTTGGGGACCGCTACTATACACAATATAAAGAGTAGAGAATGGACTCACCATGGGACAAGGTGGGCTTGCCCTTTCTGTCTTTCTTAGAGGGGGCCGAGGGCAGATGCTAGGTTCATAGCAAAGGGCTGGCACCTTTCTTTGGCCTATAAATAAAAATGACCCAGCCATCCATATGATGGTCCGCCCATCTCAAAGTCCTGATGTCACAGCAATGCAAATGTCACAGCTGTAGGCATCAGTGTCCCTAAGGAGAGGTACTCAATGTTTTTCTTAGAAATCTGAGTGCCTACTCTCCTATTTTCTTTTTGGGTAAGTTAAGTCAATGGATATGGCAGCTACTATGAATATGCTTAGATAATGTCACAAGTGACATGTCTGGCGGGGATTAAAGTTAGGGTCGGCTGCTAGAGAATGAAGTATTTGACCTTTCCCCATAAGAGGCTGCTCCAGCCTTGGCATTATGAGTTCTGATGCCAGTGGGAAGCTTTAGGGAACAGGATAAGAGCAAAGAACCAGGTGTTCCAAGGACCGTTCACATCTTTTGGGGGATGGTTTTCTTACTACCACTGTAATAAGGTTTCAATGTCTGAAATCCAGAAAAATACAAACATGCAACAATACAAACGAAAGAAAATAAAAATCACCTCCATTTTCAAGAGCCCGGAGGTCATCAGCGTAGCATTTTGATATCTACTCTTCCATTCTTTCTGTGTGTATGTGTGTCTTTCTTTTTTCTTTTTTTTTTTTTAACAGAAATAAGATCCTTATCTCTTTGCAAACTGCTTTTTTTCACCTAATAACACATTGTATACATTATTCCATTCCATTTCATTGGATCGATCACCTTCTACGAGACTATTTGGAATGGCGAGAGATATTCTATGGTATGGTGACATCCTAGCTTATTTGAAAAACCCACTCTTGCTGGATATCTAGGTTGTTTACCATTTTTTCCCATGATAACAAATGCTGTAATGATTATCTTTAAGGTTAGGTATCGAGTCAAATGGTGTGCACATTTTAAAAGCATGACTAGCTCTTTACCAGCAAAGTAGAGAAGTTCTAGCGGCTCTAGCTGAACGAATAAAAATAAAGGCTGATTTAAATAAAGTGGGTGTGTGTGTGACAGAGGGAGAGAGATTAACTGCAAATACAAAAATTAAATGTTCATTTCTTTAAATAGATCTACTCCACCGGGGTCATTTTGGCCCCAATTCCTTTTTCATCTAACCAAAAAAAAAAAAAAAAAAGATGTTTGCCAGGGGAGTAGTAGGTATAATGGAACCACCAGATTTTACTTCCTTTTGTTACCAACCAGTGTTCTTGGCCTCCTTAATCAATAGAAATTGATCAGAGACCAGACAAGAAATTCAGGCAAGGCTTTATTGGGGCCCCTGCTACAGCAGGAGGGAGCGAGAACAAGTAACACGTTCCCTTGCTGGCTTGCCCTCGGAGGGAGGTCAAGCCGGTTCCGTATATGGGGTGAGGGTAGGGGTGTGCCCAGGTGTCGGGCCGGAGGGGTAGCTTAAGTGGTTTGCCCACCCCTTTGGTGGTGTTGTGTGCAGGGGGCATGTGCAGGACGCTGCTTTGCTCCCGGCTCTTCAGGAGTGGCGGTTGGACTTTTTGGTCTCTTTGTGTCTTGTTGTCCAGAATTTGCCCCCTACGTTTCTTTGTATGTTGGAACTCGAGGAGGAGACGTTTGTCCAGGTGCAAGCATTGCAGCAAAGGGTTCCAGGTCCCAGCCTGTCTTACTTTCCGAATGTTTTTGAGTTTGTCCTTTTGCACCCGGAGGTTTCACAGAGGATTCTTAGGTGAGCTTGGGAACATTCACTTTTTTTTTTTTTTTGAGATTTGCTGATACACACCTTTTTATTCCCTCCATCTTCTCCAAGAAGAGAAGTGGACACAGAACCAAAGGCAGCTTCCTGGGATGTCAGAGATGTATCTTCTTCAAGGGACAGACGTGTTGTTGAGGAGGGTTGGGGACAGTGACTTCCAGGACCAGCAGCTGGCAGCAGCTGTCACCGTGAGATTCTGGGGTTTAGTATCTGTGAGGAGTTTTCTTTCTCTCTCAGTGACCAGGTCCAGCTTCAAGTGTCAAAGACAGTTCCCTGCCAACCCAGCCTGCCAATAAAAGCTGCTCCCATTTACGGGATGCTCGGTATAGACCAGGCAGTTTACATCCTCAACATGCAAGGTGGGCATTAGTATCTCTATTTTGCAGATGAAGAGACAAGAATTGAATGGTTAGCTAACTTACCCAGCATCACATGTTCAGGAAGCTAAAGAGTCAGGATTCTAACTCTACTCTCAGTGATTCCAGAGCCCCTAAATTCTTGCTGCTACACCTCATTTCTACTCAGATTTATTGTTATCCTTGTGTTTTACAGGTAAACTTTAAACTCATCAGGGTTAGGAAGATTTTGGCTACTAAAGGAATTGGGTTTTTTGGTTGTCTATGTTTTAAGACTCCAGCATGCCATTTTCTACCTATCATACATTTTAATTGTCCAAAAACCCTGGAGATAAATACTCAGAGAATCCTGAGAACATGTCAATGCCTTTATCTAAAAATGTGGGCTTTTGGTTGCCATGGTGAAAGGGACCCACCATCTTTCAGGAATGGACGCAGGACCCTCTCTGGAAGCTTTCCCAGATGCTCTTGCTCTGCCCCTTCAGTTCTGGATGGGATGCCCTAGCACCCTAAGCCTGGCACTAGAGAGGTGACATCACAATGAAATGTTCACCTTTGATGTCTGCCTCTCCCAGACATGAGAGCCTTCTTGTCACCACTGCTCTCTGCCTTGGGTACCCAACAAAGGAGTCTAGGCTTGATTTTCTAGCACAGTGGTCCTCACTCTTTCACTTTCTGCATTTGTCCAGTCCACTCCCATTAATGGGACCTCTTAGGCCATAGATAACTAAGACAGGGTTCTAGCATGGAGGAGCCTAGTGTAGTGGAGAGAGGCAGATAGCAACTCTGAATAGTTAATAGCAAAAACTTGAGAATGAAACAACAAAAGCTCCATGTATAAACATGGATAACTTTAAAAAATTTAATGTTCATACAGATGGACAATAGGCACATGAAAAGATGCTCAACGTCGCTAATTATTAGAGAAATCAATACTACAATGAGGTACCACCTCACACCGGTCAGAATGGCCATCATTAAAAAGTCTACAAATTACAAATCTGGAGAGAGTATGGAGAAAAGGGAACTCTCCTACACTGTTGGTGGGAATGTAAACTGGTATAGCCAATATGGAGAACAGTATGGAGGTTCCTTAAAAAACTAAAAATAGAATTGCCATATGATCCAACAATCCCACCCTTGGGGATATATCTGGAGAAAACTATAGTTTGAAAAGATACATGAACCTCAGTGTTCATAGCAGCACTATTTACAATAGTCAAGACATGGAAACAACCTAATGTCCATCGACAGATGAACATATAAAGAAGATGTGGTACATATATACAATGGAATACCATTCAGCCATAAAAAAGAATGAAATAATGCTATTTGCAGCAACATCATGGATCGACCTAGAGATGATCATACTAAGTGAAGTAAGTCAGAAAGAGAAAGACAAATACCGTATGATATCACTTATATGTGGAATCTAAAATATGACACAAGTGAACTTATTTACGAAAGAGAAACAGATTCACAGACATAGAAAACAAATTTATGGTTACCAAAGGGGAAAGGGGGTGGGGATGGATAAACTGGGAGTTTGGCATTAGCAAATAAAAACTGCTATATATAAAATAGATAAACAACAAGGTCCTACTTGTATAGCACAGGGAACTATATTCAATATACTGTAATAAACCATAATGGAAAAGAATATGAAAACGAATATATATGTATAACTGAATCACTTTGATGTACACCAGAAACGAACACAATGTTATAAATCAACTATACTTCAGTAAAAAATAATACATTAAAAATACAATGTTCAGTAAACAAGTCAGAATGATACATTCACTTTGGTATCATTTACGTAAAGTTAAAAATGCTAAACCATATTGTGTAATGATACAAACCTATGTATGATAAACACCAGATGTATGAGCATGGTTGCCCCAAGGAGCTAGGGAGGGGGCAGCTGCTGGGGAGCAGTGTATGGGGGGCTTCAGCTGTACGTGACATTTTGTTAGGCGTGTTAGTGTAATTGCATTATTCTTTATCCACTTTTTCCCCCAAACAGTGTGGCTTGCGGGATCTTAGTTCCCTGACCAGGGATGGAACCCAGGCCCACAGCAGTGAAAGCACCGAGTCCTAATCACTGGATGGCCAGGGAATTCCCTATCCATATTTGTAGCTGTTAATATTTCATTTAAAAAGGCAGGTTTTAAAAATATACACACATATACACATATAGTCCCATCTCAATTTTATATTTAAAAGTTCATTTATGTTCTCACAGAGAAAAGATAGCAGGAAATATTAGGTTAAACCACACGAAATTGTCATTTTTGTAGGTTAAAAAATGGCTGATTATCAGCAATCTCATATGGGTAAAGTTGATACACTGAAATGGCAACAATCACTATCTCTGAGAGTAGATTTATGGATGACCTTTAAAAAAAATTCTTTGATGTCTTTTCAGATTTTCTCCCATGAACAGGTTATATTTTCCATATCAGAAAAATTTCTATGTGGATCGTTTGCAAAGAAAGAGAGAAAGCTGTCTTTCTGCTGCCCCCTTGTGTGCCCTATAGCACAGGGCTCCCTTTCCTTTCACCTGCCAGGTTAGTTAATCTGCACCACAGGGTGGGGTCCGGGCACAGGTGCTGATGGAACAGTTGCAGGTGGTTTAAGCAGGATAATGATAACAACAGACTCTGAGGGCAGTTAGGATCTTTGGCACAGAGATACCAGACAGAGCAATTATTATGGAGCCGTAAAGATAAATCCTGCGGCTCAAGGACTAGAAAAGTCATTTTGAATGAGTATGGGCATCTAGTTCAGGGACGGGAACTCCCTTTCCCACACCGATCACCTTCTTCTCTCTTCAAGGGTCATTGATGAAACAGAAATCAAGCGAGGATCACATGAAAACAGAAACTGATGTCTTTTAATGCCCTCAAGAGCAGGGTAAAATATTCTATTTAGTTGCCGGAAAAATTAGCAATGGAGGATATGAAACTATTCACTTTACATATATAAATAATTTGGTATATGTAATATATTTCGGTTTTATAGCCACTTAAGGGAAAGTGGAGAGAATGGGCAGTGCTGAGGTAGAAAAAAGAGAGAAGTAAGGGAGAGAGGAGGAAGGAAACTAATATTTAATGGATCAGGTACTTTGTCAGGGTCGTGATATTAATACCTCAGAACAACTCGCAGAAGGAGCCACCACTGCTCTCATTTCCCAGATGAGGAAACTGCAGCTTGGAAAGATTATGGAAAATAGTGCTGGTCACACAGGCCGCAGAAATGGGATTTCGACTTAATTCAGTCTGACCACTCCAAAAGTCCTTTCTTTTCGGTCCGCCATATGCTGAGCGGGTGAGACAAAGGGGGCGCTGGAAATCCAGAGAAAGAGGACAAGTGGGGAAGTAAGAGGGACAGAGGCACCCATTGAGACCAACCACCACCAAGAACAGGAGCCACAAATGGAAAAAGAGGTGAAGGGGTGACAAAGCTTCATGTGTATGTGTGCACGTATGCCCAAGGGAACATGCAGAGGGG
This sequence comes from Neophocaena asiaeorientalis asiaeorientalis, assembly GCF_003031525.2. Classification (NCBI taxonomy): domain Eukaryota; kingdom Metazoa; phylum Chordata; class Mammalia; order Artiodactyla; family Phocoenidae; genus Neophocaena; species Neophocaena asiaeorientalis. The sequence continues at coordinate 853,268 of NW_020173679.1, read as the reverse complement.
TTCTGGGTGGGGGGGGTGGGGGGATTATCCTTGTCCTGAGTACTTGATGTATACATATGTGCTTTATATCCATCAAATAGAACGATGTATCATTAACTCAAATTTAGTACTACACAGTCTGTGACAGTTTGGACATGGCTGAGTTGATATTTAATTTTGCTTAGGAAGCCCTGTCCTTACAGGAAAAGCAAATTAACAGCAAAACGAGATTGATCCAAAGGTGACATGGTGAGAAAGGCAAGATGTCGAGAACTCTTTTATTATTATTTTTATTTATTTATTATTTTTGGCTGTGTTGGGTCTTCGTTGCTGCGTGGGGTTTCTCTAGTTGTGGCTAGCGGGGGCTACTCTTCGTTGTGGTGTGCGGGCTTCTCATTGCAGTGGCTTCTCTTGTTGCGGAGCAGGGGGTCTAGGTGCGTGGGCTTCAGTAGTTGTGGCTCTGGGGCTCTAGAGCTCAGGCTCAGTAGTTGTGGTGCACGGGCTTTGTTGCTCCACAGCATGTGGGATCTTCCCGGACCGAGGCTCGAACCTGTGCCCCCTGCATTGGCAGGTGGATTCTTAGCCACTGCACCACCAGGGAAGCCCCTGAGAACACTTAAAGACTTAAGAAATACCCACTTCTTGGGAAAAGCAATATGCTTATTACAAATTTGGCTTAGCTGATAAAGAGGTCCCCCAAAGAAGTCTATTGGGCTTCAGTTTGAAGGAAAGAATAGATTTTATTAGTCTAGTAAAGATAATTTTATTAATTTTGTTATATATGTAATACAAAATCATATTGCACTCATTTAAAAAAAAACATGTAAGTTCACTTTCACTCTTTCCTCCCTCCTCATTTTTATCAATTTGGTATTTATCTTTCTAGACCATTTTCTACATATTTAGAAGAGTCAGCCCTCTGTATCTGGGGGTTCCACACCCATGGATTCAACTAATGGTGGATCCAAGGTTGGTTGAATCCACAGATGGGGAACCCGTGGTTACAGAGGACCGATTGTACTACAGTCATTTTATATAGGGACTTAAGCACCCGTGGATTTGGTACTGCAGGAGACCTGGAGCCATCTCCCACAGATACTGAGGGGTGACCGTACACATGTGTACCTGTAGAAAACATAGTTCTTCTGTTTTGTTGTTCTGTCTTACATAAAGGCTACATGGAGTGGATCACTTTACCACGTGATCTTTCATTCCAACACACATCCAGGAGAGCTATCCATTTGAACTCATCTAGACCTACCTCTTTTCCCCTTTACCATTTTTTAAAATGGTTGCAGAGTATTTCATAAATGGCTGTTTCATAATTGAAGAAGCCGTTTTCCTATTGATGGATATTTACACTATAATGATTTACTTTTACTCACCACTATGCCTTAAATATCCTTGGACAGACTTCCTAATGCACGTGTGCAAGATTTGTTTTAGGACAGTTAATGAGATGTGGTATTTCTGGGTCACTGGGCATTTAAAATGTTACCAGAGACTGCCCAAACAGCTCTCCCAGTGGCCAGACTAGTTTAGCTCCCAACAGCAGTGTGTGAGATTTCTCATTTCCCCATACCCTTGATACTATGTTCTTGCAAGTCTTAAAGCTGCATTTCTTCACTAAAATTCTACTAGTCACACTTTTTTAAAAAAACTAATTTGAACTAAATTTGAACTAAATGCCACTCAATGAGGTTTGATGATTCTTTTAATTAATTCATTTAATTCACAAGTCCTCCCTCCCTTTGGCCTTTAGATATAATTTATAAGCAGTATTGATTTGCCCTCAAAGGGAGACATTGTTTAATACAGGCCTCTGATGACAGAAGAGAAATGAGCTTATTCAAAATTCTAGGCATGGCCTGACAGGTCAAGGGCTTATGCAAGAAAAGATTTTACAAGGACTGTAATAGGGAAGAACAAACCTGACTCCATGTTGGATCTGTTTCTTTTACTTTAACCTTTGTGTTCTATTGCTTCTGCTTCCAGTTAAGAATGTTGCCTATAGCCTGAACTATACAGGATAGCCCATTCTCAAGGCTCTGACTTTTAAGGGTAAAACACTTTCCCATTCATACAGTGATAAAAAATTGTAGAACAGAGAAAAACATTTATCTTGTTGGAGGTTTACATCATGACCTGACCTACGTGGACAGCTGCAAGAACAAAGGATTCCTACACCAAGAAGCTTGCAAAAACCAACCATGCCCCTCCCTCAGCTTGCCGTTAAAAATGCTTTGCTGAAACCTTGGGGAGTTCAGTTTTCTGGGCATGAGTCACCCGTCTCCTCACATGGCCCTGAAATAAACATTTCTGCTCCGAACTCCAACATTTCGGTTTGTTTGGCCTCACTGTGCGTCGGGCACATGAACTTGTGTTCGGTAACAGGGCAAGTCCTTGCATTTCTGTCAATATTTCCACATGTTCCACACACCTTTCCACATGTTTTGCGGTGACAAAACCTTCTTCCCTGGTGTCTGAAGTTTGCAATGTCACTCTTTGCCCCGAGCCCAGGCGTTTTCCACAGTCAAAAGAATGATTCAAACAACTTCACTAAGCTGGTACTTACTGTTGGCCTAGAGCTTTACACTTTTATGTAATCTTTACAACTCTCCCTCTCATTCTTATGTTATCTTAGTCATTGTATAGAATAGAAAAATGATGTTCAGAAGTCAAATAACTCATCTGAAACCAGGATAGAAACCCAGGCCTATCAGGCTCTAAATCTTTGTGATCCACTTTAATGCAGAGAAAGTTAACTAGAAAGTCAGACAATAGTGATATCTGACAACAGATATAGTAGAAAGACTATATTGACAACAATTATGGGCAGTGTAAGGGAGTTAAAAATGAAATAAATTCAGGTATTTTGTAGAGGACTCTTCACAGAGTAGTTTATGAAAAAGTTATATGTGTCCTATAACACGGTGGTTACAAGCATACGTAACCAGATCTGGGCCTTCCTTTCATTTCCTGTCTCATAGCTCAAGTCCTGAGCTGCTGTCAGATTGAACTTTCTTCAGTTACTCTGGAGCCAGGTGGCCTGGCTTCAAATCCTGGCTCTGCCACTTACTAGCTATGTGACTTTGGGCAAGTTACTTAACCTCTCTGTGCCTCAGTTTTCTCACCTAGATGGTGGGAATTAAAAATAACACAGATTTCAGTAAGTCAGATAGAGAAAGACAAATATAATATGGTATTGCTTATATGTGGAATCTAAAAAAAGGGTACAAATGAACTTATCTACAAAACAGAAACAGAGTTACAGATGTAAAAAAAAAATTATGGTTACCAGAGGGTAAGGGGGGGGGGAGTAAATTGGAAGACTGGGATTGACATATACACACTACTATATATAAAATAGAACTAATAAGGACCTACTGTATAGCACAGGGAACTCTACTCAGTACTCTGTAATGACCTATATGGGAAAAGAATCTAAAAAAGAGTGGATATGTGATATATGTATAACAGATTCACTTTGCTGTACACCTGAAACTAAAACAACATTGTAAATCAGCTATACGCCAATAAAAATTATAAAAAAATTTTTTAAAAGTCCACTTTCAAAAAAACCCCACATATTTCACTGGGTTGTTTTAATGATTAAATAAGGCAGTATTTGTAAAGCAATTAGAATAGTGCCTTGAACACGGTCAATACCATAAAAGTTTGTCATTATTACCATTATGATCGTATGTGGTCTTCACTGTTTGTTAAGCAACTCACCCACGATCATGGAATGAGTTAGCGATAGACCTGAACCGGTACCTGGGGCTCTGCCATCCTGTGCAGTGGTTTTTCCACTCCTAGCACTGCCTCCCAACTTAACTAAATACAAGCAGAGGGGTTGTTGCAGGCCTTGGGATGTCTGTGTAAGAAAAGGCGGGGCTGGGCATAACTCACATTCTTTCTTTCTGAGACTAAAAGAGGGATCTGTAGAGGAGGAATTTCAGCAACTTCAGAGAAGCAAGTGAAACATTCTACAGCAATTCAGTCCAGTTCCATTTCATGAACTTTTACTAGCATGTGAATTGATCTTTCCGACCTACTTCTCTTCCCTTCCATCCCAGACTCAGCCTCCCATCCCAATCCACATCCCCAACCCCATCACCATCACCTGTCCTTGGATAGCTACAGGAACTTCCTACCTGGTATCCCTCCTTCAACCCATTCTCCTAACTAGAGCCAAAGACATTTTTTAAACATAAGCCTGCTCAGGTTAGTTCCTGATTAAAGTGTTTCAATGGCTCCCCATGGCTCTGAGAACTGGGACTAAACCTGTTCACAGGGCCCACAAGACTGGTCCAGATCTGGGCCTTCCTTTCATTTCCTGTCTCATAGCTCAAGTCCTGGGCTGCTGTCAGATTGAACTTTCTTCAGTTCCTCAAAATGGAGCTCTGGTATTGCACACACAATCCCCTCTCTCTTAACTGTCGTAGTCTGGCCAAGTCCTACTCATCCTTTAAGCTTCAGCCTAGAACCCAGCTCTTCTCGGAAGCCTTTCTGCATTTTTCACTCCACTTTTTGCCCCACTGCACCCTTGATAGAATTTGTCATGCAGTATCGAAATTGCTGTGTCCTTGCCCGTATGTCTCATTGGAATCTGGGCTCCCTGAGGGCAATCGCCATGTCTCTCTGATTCAGTGTTACATCTGGTGTCTACCACAAGGGCTGAAGTGAGAGTTACTTACACACTGAAGATAAGTACAGACATTAGTTGAAACTGAGGAAATGGAAGCTATTCCCAAAGGGGAACTTGTAGGTAGGGAAAGTAACATCATTAAGGGCAGAAACATTAGGAACATTCCCAGAAATGGTGAAAGAGACTGGTTAGAGGGTCAAGACGTAGAGGAGACAGTGGCATCACCGTGGGAAGAGTTAAGAAAGAGGGTCCAGGATGAGGGAGAAGAGGGGATTACAGCAGGAGAGAGGGGATTACTGCTGGAGTTAGCTTCCAGGGTACGTGGATGTGGATTAGGGTTACCAACTACCCTGGTTTACCTGGGGCTAGCCCTGTTTTAAAACTGAAAGTCCTGCACCCTTGGAAAACCCTTAGTCCAGGTAAACCTGGGCTGGTCACCTTACGGTGGAATCAAGATTACAAGAGGAGCCAGTTTTGGACAAGGGCTACCTCCCCCTGAGTTATGAGGGAAGGTAGAGAAGCAGAGAACGCCAGGATTAAGTAAAGTGTATGCGCTTTAGTTCCCCGGCTCTCCTTGACCTTTTCCTGCTTTGTTCTCTCTGGTCCCACCGGCGGCTCACTTGGAGTACCACCCACCGATAGAGGGAGGAGCGAAACAAACAAAGATGGGTTCCCCTCTAGCCCTCCCAGGCGAGCTCTCTATGGCGCCTGTCAGCCTAGCCGGGCGGAGGGGCGGGGCTCCATCACATGACCTGGGTCCCCGGCGCCGGCGCAGGCGAGGTGGCAGTGTCGCCGTCGCCGGGTTCCGTAGCCTACGACGCTTCGCCTCCTCGGTACCTGAGGCGGCCGCCCGGCGGTCCTGCGGCTCTCCCTCCTGCCGCTGCGGGCCGCGGGGCCAAGGCCATGTCCCGGAAGCAGGCGGCGAAGAGCCGGCCGGGCAGCGGCAGCCGGAAAGCCGAGGCCGAGCGCAAGCGGGACGAGCGGGCGGCGCGTCGGGCCCTGGCTAAGGAGCGGCGGAACCGGCCGGAGCCCGGCGGCGGCGGCGGCTGCGAGGAGGAGTTCGTCAGCTTCGCCAACCAGCTGCAGGCCCTGGGGCTGAAGCTGCGGGAGGTGCCGGGGGACGGGTGAGGCGGGCCCGGGAGCGCGGGGGGCGGCGCCGGGGGACCCGCCGGGCATGGCGACCGTCGCCGGTTCTCGCCCATCCATTCATCGGGCGGCCCCGAGCGCCGGCTGCGAGCCAGCCGTTTCCTAATGCAGGGGGTCCGGCGGCGAGCGAGGCGGCCAGGCCCCTCCCCTCGAGACGCTCGAGTAATCCCCAGTTGCCCTAATCGTGGCAAAGGCTCCAAGCAAACTGTAAAGGGGTCCTGAGAGAGAATACTGGAGCAGGTCTCCTTTAGATCGGTGCTCAGGAAGGCCCCCCTGGAAGGTGACATTTAAGCTGAGACCTGAACGAATGAGATGGAGCCAGTCAGCCGAAGAGCAGGACCGCGCGGAGAGCGTTCATAATGACCATCAGACGAGTAGAAAGGCGTAAGCCCCACTTGGTATAACGCTTGGCCTCCTTTGAGTCCTTACTGTTGGATATTGCCCTCCTTTTACGCTTGGGAAATTAGGTCTGTGAGGGCCTGTTGTTTACTGAGCTGAAGGCAGCTTCTCTAATTCTTACTTATATGGGCTTCAGTTTCTCTGTAAGCAATGGCGTTTACCCAAGTTTGCTTGGAGTTTAGACTGGAATCTGTGTCCAACTTTTTTAGGGAACACGGGATAAATAAACGGGGTGGGGGGGAGGGACTGGGCGAAGGGAAGGAAGAATGGCCTCGGGAAGGGGCATATGGATCCAGGAGCGTGGAGGGAAGGAGAGAAAGGGTAGGGGAGAGGGCAGGAGATCAGTTAACATCCCCATTGCAGGGGTAGGTAAAAGGGGGTCTGGAGGCCGGAGTGTGGCACTCTTGAAGAGATAGTATTAATAACAGCCTGGTTGTTTTTGTTCCTCCCTTCATTTGGGCATTTTTGTTGAATGAATGAATGATAAAAATATCATAGAGGGAGGCCAACTAGACCCTCAGCAGGGCCCCTCAGAGAGGCGTTTTCTTAGTGGAGTCGCTACAGTTAAAAGCTTGCTTTGCTGGGTCTTGCTTTTAGCCTAGTACCTTGATTTTTGTCAAATATAGTTAATAAGTATTCAGGGCCTTATTTATCCTAAGCAAACTCACAAGCACAAGACATTGCTCTATAAACCGAAATACCAGTTGAGTACTTTCCGGTGGGATTGGGCTGGGGTCTGCTTCTTCCTTGCAAATGATTGGTTTGCTTGTGTCTGCTGTGCTGGGCATGGGCTTCCCACTGGCAGGGTATCCAGGAAACTGAAGTACTCAACAGAAGATTGCTTATGAGCAGGAACTGCAGCACAGAGATGCTGGGAACACACTGATGACTAAGATAACGTTCAAGCTTAGTAAGAGAGACATAGCAGCAGGTCTCAAACATTTTGGTCTTAGGATCCCTTTACACTCTTAAAAATTACTGAGAACTCCAAAGAGCTTTTGTTTATGTGGGTTATAGGTATCAATATTTACTATATTAGGAAGTAAAATAAAAATTAAAAACAATACACAAACACACATTATATTAACTTTCAGAGTGATAACATCGAGTATCATATATCAGGTAGCCTCTGGAAAACTCCACGGGACACTTGTGAGAGAATGAGAGTGAAAAAGATAAATAACATCTTAGTTTTGGACTCATGGATACCCTGAAAGTTTCTCAGAGATACCCTCCCTTCCCAAACTGGGCCACACTTTAAGAATGGATGATATAAATAATTAAAATGCAAGTTGATATATTCTTAACAGTGACCGATTATAGTGGTACTATTGAGAAGGAAGTTGCCAACACTCCCAGAAGTGGTCAGGGAAACCTTGTTCATTCATCAAACGTTCATCGAAACCTACCGTGTGCTAGATGCCTTTCAGAGGAGGTCATACTCAGACTGGGTCATGAAGGACCAATAAAAATCCAATAAAAATATGCCAAGAGAACATTCCAGGCTGAGGAGTAATACATGTAAAGGCACAGGAGCACATTATTTTTGAGACATCTGCAAGTTGTTTAGGATGACAGGAGTATAGGGTACAAGGGTAGAAGTCAGCGGCAGTGAGGCTGCAGAGGCAGAGGCCAGCTTGACTGCAATGCTCACGTCTCTCACTTCTGACGTCCCTACTCTTTGGACAATGTTAGATGGATAAAAGGATAATGATAATTTCTCCTTTGGGGGCTCCATGAAGCTAACCCCTTTCTGTTCACAAATTCTTCCCATGGGTGTCATGGACTGTTCAGCCCTCTTTAGTGTTGTGGTACTTTGGAATATGGTGATGACAGGCTTTATCACTGGGCAGTGGGTGGTGCTTCCTGTGTATGTTACAGGTTAGTGGGCATCAACAGATTCTTTTAGTTGTTAACATTTATTGAGTACGCTTGGTGAAATATAAAGTTACGGTAATAAAAAAATAGTTGACAATCTCCACTCTTCTGTCTTTCCATTCTGGTCTGATTACAATATTGAGTAGCCTGAGATAGCGTCTCACACTATATAGGCGTACTCGTTGTTGGCAGTGTGGCACTTGTAGCATTCTGGAACCTTCGGGTACTTGGGAAGAAATTAGCTGGTGTTCTCTAATGTAGCCTTTGCGTGAAATCAATGTAGCATAGATTAATCAGGGAGCTACTTACGGATTTTTGTAATGCATCATGGCCCGCCTTCATATTTGTTGTGTTATCTGGAGGGTGGACATAAATTGGATTCCGTTTCAAAACAAGAAATATTTTAACCTTGATGCTGTCCTTAAAAGCATGACTGGATGTAGCGGGAAAAGAATCGCTAATTGGATTAGGCAGTACAATATTAACATCTCTGAACTGTATCCAGTTGTATCTTCCTAAATGTAGCCTCAGAGTACATTGCTAATTAGTACTGTTCCAATATTAAAGCATTAAAGAATCACTAATTTTAGCCATTTGTCTCTGTCTCAGGTTGTTTTATGGTGAAAGTTTTACCTTATTTTTATAATCGTAGGATCTTAGTGCTAGAAGGGCATTCACACTTTGTCATCTTGTCTGATTATCCATTAGCACCTGCATCACCTGTACAGCAGCCTCACCTTTTGTGTCTGGCTCAGTGGTTTTCAACCTTGGTGGCACAATAGAATCACTTGGGGAACTTTGGAGAAAATACAGCGCCTGGGCGCTCCCTTAGATCAGCCACACCAGAATCTCAGGCAGTGGGGCCTGGTTAGGGATAATTTTTAAAAATGTCCACATGTGATTTTAATGTACAGTATAATTGAGAACTGCTGATTTGGAGTCTAGAGTCTAGACTGGTGTTTCTCAAACTTTAACATACAACAGAATCACCTGGAGGGCTCATTAAACCCTCAGAGGGAAGAGATTGCTGGGTTCCCAGCCCCAGAGTGTCTGACTCAGTAGGGCTGGGGCTGGGCTAGGCGGCTCAGAATTTTCATTTTGAACAAGTTCTCAGGTGATGCTGATGTTGCTGGTCAGGGGTCACACTTCGAGAATCAGTGATTGAGACCAGCACTGTCTGATAGAAATAAAATGGGAACCACATATGTACAATAATTAAAAATTTGTCTGTTAGCCACATTAAAAAGGTAAAATGAAACAAGTTTTTAAAATAATGTCCAAAAGTGTAAGTCTCTTACAATGACAACACACCTCGATTTGTATCAACCACATTTCAAGTGCTTAGTAATCACCTGTGGTTAGTGGCAACCATATTGTATAACACACATGTAGGCAATTCCTGAGGCTTGTCAATAGAAATGTACAAAATCCTTAGTCTGTGCAGTCCGTCTCTATAGACCTAAAATAAAATTACCTTTTATTTGCCAAAATCCATGTCCCTGTAGCTTCCTTGTTTAGTTTAGTTTTATTGTACAAGGATAATATCCCTTTCACCATGACGAATAGTTGGAGGCAGCTATCATGTCCCCCTGAGCTTTCTTTAGGCTAGAAGTCACTCGTTGTTTATGTTCTTCATATTATTTAGTTTAAAGCCACATCAACTCATCTGAACCTATCTTAAAATGTAGTAACTAGAATCATATACAGTACTTTAGCTGGGGTCTGACCTCAAAGAACAGAACAAAATCTGACCCCCTCTCCCCCGACTTCTGCATACTTACTGCCATTACTGCAGCCTAAGAGCCCATTAATTTTTTTAACGCCTAACGTTGCAGTATTGTCTCATGCTAAATTACTGAGCACCCAAAACCCTTAATTAATGTAATTGGTTAGTTTTGTGAACTCAAATGCAAGACTTTACATATATCCTTATAGTGCAGTGGTTCTGAAGTGGGCATGATTTTTCCCCCAAGGGAACATTTGGCGATAATGGCTGGAGATATTTTTGGCTGTTAAAACTGGCGGGAACATGGTGGTAGTGGTGTTACTGGCATCTAGTGGGTAGAGCCCAAGGTTGCTCCTAAACATCTTCCAGTGCACAGGACAAAGGGTTATTCCAGAATGTCAACAGTGTGTGGGGTGGTGAGGAGCCCTGCTGTAGTGTATTGGGTGAGGGTGTGGACTCAGGAAACAGCTGGGATCTCCTAGAGGCCCTTTGGGCCCTGGCCACACTGTTCTCACGAGGATCGTGAGTGCGCTTGCTGGGCTCCCTAAGGGAACCGAGGTTGTTCGTAGAGTTTGTTCACATTTCATGTGCTACTATCTTGTAACTCTGTCAGAAAAGGAAGTGATTTGTCTATCTTGATTTTTCATTTTGACGACTTGTTTTTAGTGAGCTCAAGGAAAGTTTGGTAAATATAGAAAAGTATATCGAACTAAGTTTAACAAATAATCCTAATTCCACTCCCCAGGGATAACTGTTACTAACGTTTTGGTGCCTGGGATTGAATCCTGGGTCCACCACCTACTGATTTTGTGACCTTGGGCAAGTTACCTTAGGGGGATAGTAATAGTGCCCATCTCATAGAGTTGTAAGGACTAAACACATTTAGTACATATAAAGTGTTTGGAACAGTCCCTGGCATATTATAAGAGCTGTTTAAGTGATGGTTTCAGCGCTTTTTCTTTGCATACATTTGTATGTGTTTCTACATCTGTGTATATAGTATACAGACGAACATGCTTGCACTCATGCAGTATATACAGTTTGATACCTACTTTTTTGGCTTATGTGGAGAACATTTGCCTGTGTTGCTGAAAGTTCATGGAAAGCATGTTACTTTCTGCAGAACACCATGAATTTTGAGATGTCAAATGTAAAGCAACTAAATATGTAATTTTGCACCAAATCATGCCTTCTTTTAAACTGGATTCAAGAATGAACTAGTGGTGGCAGGTGTTAAAGTTTTAAGAAAAGTTTGAGAGAGAAGCTTAAAATTGAGAACATCTTATCCATTAGCTTACTTTATTCCTGTGGTTGAGAAAAGACTGCCATTGTTAGATTTTAGCAACAGATCCCTCATTCTAGTGTATAGAACTGTTATGTTCCAGTCCCTTCTAGAATGTTGCCCCAGATTGATGTAGAGTTTCTTGGATTCTAGTTTGTAGAATCTGTTGTCTAAATTCTCCCCTTCGCCCCACGAAAACAAACAAACACAAAATATATATATATATCTCCTTATATGTTTGAAGAGATTCCTACCTCTCTATAACTTTCTGTTGAAAACTCACTTTTCTGAGTTGAAAAACAGAAAACCTCTGTCACCTATACATTTAGGTTTGAAGTCCTTCCAGAAGTGTGATGAGTTTATATTTTGGAATTAGAATATCATAGGTTTTCATTTGGAAGAGTAAACCGTTTGGTGTGAAAGTGGACAACTGTTTGGCTTCAGAATGGCTATTTCCTTAGTTTTGAGGATACCAGATTGTGTTTGTCTTGTTTCAGTCTCTGTGTATCTGGGCTCTGTGTTTGTGGTATAGTTTGGAATTTTAGAAGCCTTTAAGGGGTTTGAAAGTACAGATAACTCTTACAATTTATTACCAGCATTTTAATTTTAGAAACAAAACAGAAAGAAAACTTGGAGAGTTTCCATTTGGCAGGAATAAGGACAGCATTGTGGCCCTTGGGTGAGAGGTGATGAGCCGAGGAGGGAGAGTGTCCTTGTGAACTATGCCTGTGTGTTGTCCAGGTGCTCTTCCCACAGCTTTCCCCACTGTGTCCTTAGGACTCAGAGAGGATGTTCAGCTCAGCTGTTTCTATTGGGAGCTTGACAAATTGCTATCCTTTTGGTACTTGTTAGGTGAATAGCTGAGCAGCCATAGTGAAAAGGGTTTCAGAAAAGAGGCAGTAGATATGATTTATTATTTTGGAAGGGGATCTGGGAGTCATAGCCCTTAGGTGTGGAATGGCCTGTAGTGTCTGGACCCTGTCTTCAGGTGGTTAGTATATCACCAAACTTCACTTGTTGAAGCAGCGAAGGTACAGAGAAGTTCAGTATCTCTCCTGAGTCAGCCAGCTGGTAAGTGGGGAATAGGATTCTTACTTGATGCCTCTCAAAAAGGTAATGTGATTGAATATCTTCCCTAGTGCTCTCCCCCCTGGTATCTGAGAGGAACCTGGACAGTCAGAGTTGAGGCTTTATCTCTTTTCTGTGTGAAAGATTTCCATGGATGGCCTAGCATGGAGCATCATTGTTTTAGATGAACTAAGTTCATTTTTAAAAGGTCTTGACCAGCGTTTTGTTTTGATAGCAATTGCCTATTCAGAGCTCTTGGTGATCAGTTGGAGGGACACTCGCGAAATCACCTCAAGCACCGACAAGAGACAGTGGACTACATGATAAAGCAGAGAGAAGATTTTGAACCCTTTGTAGAAGATGACATTCCTTTTGAGAAACATGGTAGGTTCACCGTGGGACACTGGATCCTCCAGGAGTAAATGCATTGGGTAATTAAATCCATCAGGATCCCCTACCCTTCCAGCTAGGGGTTTGGTTACATAAATTATGGCATTCATTTATTCGACAAGTATTTATTTGTCTGCTCCATAATAGGCAGCGTGCTAGGCAGTTGGGAATCATTAGGTTTAGATGTAGATGCCATTAATAAAAATGATGTTGGGAACTCCCTGGTGGTCCAGTGGTTAGGGCTCCATGCTTTCACTGCCAAGGGTGCGGGTTCGATCCCTGGTTGGGGAACTAAGATCCCCCAAGCTGTGTGGTGTGGCCCCAATAATAAATAAATAAATAAGTAAAATCTGAAAAAAAAAATGTTGATGTTAATTAACCTGAAAAGCTATTCGTGACTTCTTATTTAGTGGTGGGGAGGGAGCGGGGAAGCAGGTTATAAAATAGTGTGTATAGATTGATCCTGTTTTTAAAAGGTGTGTGCACACAGAACCAAATTAGGAAGTCTGGAAAGATACTAACATTTTATGGTTAATTCCCGGCTCCATCTATTTTTCAGAAACCACTCACTCTTTCAACAACTTTTATTAAGGGGAGGTAATAATAGGACCTAATTTATAGGGGTTTTTGGTAAAGATTAAATTAGTTAATACAATTAAAATAAGTTCTTAATAAGTGTCAGCCATCTGGGGATGATGGGACTATGAGTGTTTAAATTATCTTCTGTAGGTTCTTCTGATTTTTAAATGATCATGCATTACTTTTGTAATCAGAAAAATCAATAAAGTCATTTTAATTTTTCCCCCCAAACCCAAACACAACCTGGTTTCTTTGAGGCAAGTCAGTTAGTGACTTAAATTAGTTCCTTAATAGGCTCAAAGCTAGTAAGAAAATACTAGCTTTTAAGCTTTGATTTTGACAGATATTTACTGAGAATCTACTGTGCTGGGTGCTGATATATATATGTTTTACAAATAACATTTTCATTACAGGTCTCACAGTCTTGTCTGTCTCTTATCAGGCAAGAGAATCATTCTGCGTTTTAGAGCGCTAACTCTGGGAACCATGTCAGGAGAGGATGGGGAGAGAGACTGAGAAGGGAGATGAGTTAGAGAGCTCGGCACATTGGCCAGATGAAAGCATAAGCGTGTCTCCACCAAGGCAGCGACTGGGGATGATGAGTGGCGTCCAGACCAAGACACAGTTTGGCAATATAATTGACAGGACTTGGGAGGTGGTGGGGGGAGGGGAGGGGTGGGGGAGACAAAGGAGATTCTGAAGTTTCTGCCTGGGGAAAGACCAAGTTGCTGTACTGTTAATAAACTAGAGGGCAGCAGGAGGAAGACATTTGGGAGGGAAGCTATCTGTGATCCCAAAGCCTTTCTCTTTCCTCAGTGGGGAAGAACTCATTCATTAGGCACAAGCAACAAAACAGAAACAGTAGCGAAACTCCTAGCGATTAGTTTATTCTAGTCATAGCCACGGAGTTCTGACGGTCTCTTCCTGGGTCACTTTTTGTCTAGCAGACACCAGTTAATCAGATGGTCACCAGTTTACAAATTAAGTGTGGGTGTATGGAGCAAGTTTGGGAGTTTAATGCCATATAAAATGAGTTGTGTCATTGATCCAATTAAAATATTTTAGGTGAAGAGAGTTTTTAGTTTGTGACTTTGAACATCTTCAGTGATGTTCACGTGGTAGATTTGGGGGTATGGCAGGACCCTAGGTGTACGGTGGGAAGGTGTTTTCAAGAAATGTCGCTGTGCGTGCCTGCTGGTTGGTTGGTGCTTTATAAGAGTTTGAGTATCATAGAAGTGGGAAGTGACTCTGACTGCCATAGCAGAAGGGAAAAGAAACCTAGAAGTCTGCACATTCTACTTGTGTGTCAGTTGAAGACTAGACTTGTTACATTTATTACTCTTATAGTTTTATTTTTTTTTTGATGTTGGGGGTAGGAGTTTATTAGTTTATTTATTTTTGCTGTGTTGGGTCTTCGTTTCTGTGCGAGGGCTTTCTCTAGTTGTGGCAAGCAGGGGCCACTCTTCATCGCGGTGCACGGGTGTCTCACTATCGCAGCCTCTCCTGTTGCGGAGCACAGGCTCCAGACGCACAGGCTCAGTAGTTGTGGCGCACGGGCCTAGTTGCTCCGCGGCATGTGGGATCCTCCCAGACCAGGGCTCGAACCCGTGTCCCCTGCATTAGCAGGCAGATTCTCAACCACTGCGCCACCAGGGAAGCCCCAAGTTACGTTTTTAATGTCTACCTACCTTGTTATACTATGATATTCTTGAGGGCAGGGACTGTGTCTTTTCCCCACTGTGGCAATGGCTGGCACATGGTAGGCACTCATATTTGTTGACTGAATCATTGAATGGCTCACTTAACTCTTCAGGACCTGGTTACCCTTGCATCTGGCTGTGTCTTTAGGATTCTTTCTTTCCTTTAGACTGTGGCTTTGGAGAATCGGCATCATCTTCTCCCTAACTAAACAGATACCCAGATCAGAAACCTGAATGTTCTTAATGCCTTCTCTCCCTCCCTCCTCATACCCAGTCGTTCATTAAGTCTTGTCACTTCTACCTCAATGTTTTTTTTCTCATTCTACTGTCTCATAGAATCAGGCCTCTTTGGCCATTTGCCTAGATTTCTTCAATACTGTTTGCCTCCTGACCCCTTCAGTTTGTTTTCCACATTGCAGCCAGAGTGGTGATCTAAGTGGACATCAAATAGGTCTTCCCCTGTCTAATGCCTGTTGGCAGCTCCCTGTTGACCCCAGGAAAGTACCAACTCTTTAGCCCTTTCTGATCTGTGATTTTCTTCTTTCCCTACCCTCTTCTCTTGTCATTTCCTAATATATTTTCTTGCTTCCCCACCCTGCCATCTCAGCATTCTGAGTCCCTGCCAATACCGTGTAGTCCACAAGCTCATCATGCTCTTCCTCACTTCTGCTTGGAACATCACCCATTCCTCTTCTGTGTGTCTGTCTTTTACCTGCCCTTTGGGAAGCAGCGTAGTCGTCTCAGCTGAGAAGCTTATCTGGTACACCTTACCTCCCCTCCCCACTGGTCAGACTGGCTTATGTTCCCCACCTGGAGTTAGCCAAGCTGCAAGGTTTAAGGACACGGTCTTACACGAGACTTCCCTGACTTCCGACGCCAGCCGCAAGTTTGTGGTTTCCCAGAACCACTCTCAGGTTTGATAATTTGCTAGAAAGACTCAGAGAGCTCACTGAAGGCTGTTATACTCACAGTTGTAGTGTGTTACAAGGGAAGAATACAGATCAAAATTAGCCAAATGGTAGAATCTGGGAAGGTTACACACTATACAAAGCGTATTGGCAACCAGGGACCCTCACCCAAACTTCAGTGTCCAGAATTTTTATTAGGGCTTCCATTATGTAGATGTTATTGATCGATTGCCTAAGTGGTTCAACTCAGTCTGCAGCTCCCCAGTCCCCCAGGTCGTTCTAATATCACACGGCCAGAGAGGTCCACCATGAGTCGCCTCGAGCATAAACTTAGCATCAGCTGTCAGCTGAGGCTGAGGGGCCTACTGTGGATGACAAAGACACCCCTATCACTTGGGAAATGCCAAGGGTTTAGAGGTTCTCTCACAGGAGCGGAGGGCGGGTAAAGGCCAGACCTCTCTTTGGGTAAGACCACGTTCTTTACTACATGTTTCTTTCCTAAAGCACCTACACATCAGCAGTGTCCAATTTCTTGTTGTTTGTTCCCCACTGGTTATAAACTCCTTCAGGGCAAACTGTGACAGGCTGTGTAATGGAGTGGCCAGGAGCCAGGGTCTTGGATTTAGGATGCCTGGGGTGAAGCTCAGCTCTGCTCTCTACTGGCTCGTGACCTTGGACACAGTTGCAAACCACTGTGTGCCTTGGTTTCCTCATCTATAAGATGGTGTACATGATAATACCTTTATTCAGGGGATTGTTTTGAGGATTAAAAGTGATTTGTGAGTTGGTGGGAATGTAAATTGATACAGCCACTGTGGAGAACAGTATGGAGGTTCCTTAAAAAACTAAAAATAGAACTGCCATACGACCCAGCAATCCCACTACTGGGCATACACCCTGAGAAAACCATAATTCAAAAAGAGTCATGTACCACAATGTTCATTGCAGCTCTATTTACAATAGCCAGGACATGGAACCAACCTAAACGTCCATCGACAGATGAATAGATAAAGAAGATTTGGCACATATATACAATGGAATATTACTCAGCCATAAAAAGGAATGAAATTGAGTTATTTGTAGTGGATTTGAGGTGGATGGACCTAGAGTCTGTCATACAGAGTGAAGTAAGTCAGAAAGAGAAAAACAAATGCCGTATGCCAACACATATGTATGGAATCTAAAATAAAGAGGTCATGAAGAGCCTAGGACCAAGACGGGAATAAAGACACAGACCTACTAGAGAATGGACTTGAGGACATGGGGAGTGGGAAGGGTAAGCTGGGACAAAGTGAGAGAGTGGTAGTGTATAAATGGACATATATACACTACCAAATGTAAAATAGATAGCTAGTGGGAAGCAGCCGCATAGCACAGGGAGATCAGCTCGGTGCTTTGTGACCAGCTAGAAGGGTGGGATAGGGAGTGTGGGAGGGAGGGAGATGCAAGAGGGAAGAGATGTGGGGTTATATGTATATGTATATATAGCAGAAACTAACACACCATTGTAAAGCAATTATACTCCAATAAAAACGTTAAAAAAAGTGATTTGTGAGAAGAAATTAATAAAATCTGAAAGAATGTGAGAAGTGAGTAGAGCGGTGCTTGCCACATAATAAGCATCATTAATGCAAACTGTTATGGTTATTGTCACATTTCCAGTGTCTCTCATAGAGTTAGGCATTTAGGAAGCATTTAGAAAATGTCTATTGAAGGAATGAATAAATGAGTCCTTTCTTTTATGAGTGATTGGTGCCCTTCTGAGTAGGAGTCTATGTACTGTTTAACCAGCTTCAATTCGTAGACTGACAAAGCTAATGGACCTTTTCAGGTATGTTCACTGTTTCTCGTTATTTAGAACTAAATTATACCAAAGCATGTTTGCATTTGGATTTTTCTATGATAAAGACTTCATTTTTCTTTCTCTCTTTCCATGCAGTGGCCAGTTTGGCAAAGCCTGGAACATTTGCTGGCAATGATGCAATTGTAGCCTTCGCAAGAAATCATCAGTTGAATGTGGTGATTCATCAACTTAACGCCCCTTTGTGGCAGGTAGGTCCCCCATTCAGGAATTCATGTTAAGCTCTTGTTTATAAATTAGCTTTGGGGATGTCCTCAGATGATGGGGCTTGACTTACGATATTGAACTATGCAGGGTAACTTTAACCCAAGATGGGAAGCTTGTGGTGGCTTGGAGTTAAACCCTGCATTACAAATGGAGTCTGAAGTATAATTCAAAAACCTTTAAAATGCCAGAAATGTTACTCAGCAGTCAGTTAATTGGGTAGTTTGGGGTGGAGAGCCTCCTGTGGAAATAACTTAGATAATTTTGTAAAAATACCTCAGTGAGAATTTAAAGGATTTGCATACATATTCTAGTTTGAAATATATCTGTTCCATGTATATGTTTTTGTTTTTTAGATGGAGGAAAACAAAGACCAAATTCACTATAATAGCTGTTGCTAAAAAGAATTTCTGAACAACAAAATTTATTTCATGGCCTAGGGTGTCAAGCTCTATTTCTGTGCCCTGCCCGGCTATACATAGCGGTTCCAATGGTTTTTCTACAGCAAGTAAGATTTTACAACAAATGCTGCGTTTGTGCTGTGGGATGGCAGAGCACGCTGCTGCTGGGTCGCTTAGGCCTGCCTTACCCTCCTTTACCTTTGCTATTCTATTCTAAAGTACCCTAGTTTCCCAAACAGTCCATCAAACCGAACATTCTGGAGTACAGAAGGTCAGAGGTCGGGGTGAAACTGTACACAGACTGCCACCCCTTACTCGTCCTCCTTGCACTCAGCTTTTCACTTTGTGGCTCAGCTCCTGGAGACTGGTCAGGTGATTCCTATCAGTCTTCCTCTCTCCCCTGCTCCACTACTCCCCCATTTCTAACTTTGTTTTTTTTTAATTAGAAAGTAAAACATAATGATTATAGAACAATTTCAAAATTCAGAAAAGCCCATTAAAGGCAAATAAAAATCACTCAGAGTCATCATACTCCCCAGAGATAATTACTATTAACATTTTAGTGTGCATCCCTGTTATTCACACACACTCTTAACTATAAAATCATTCATGTATGACTGGGAAGAGACTATCACAATGTCACACGTTTTAAGCAAGTCTACACACACACAGACACATCCATACGTGTATATATACACACACTGTGTATCCCTATATATTATATTATTATCAAGGCACCAATGGCCTTTTTTCCTCATTGGTTTCCTATATCACCTGCATATATATTTCTTTGTAAATTGCTTATTCCTTTGCTTAGCCTTTGCTCATTAAAAATAAAGTCATTTATAGAGATATAATTTACATGTAACAAAATTCACCATTCTCTGGTGTATAGTTCTATGTGTTTTGACAAACATAGTCATGTAAATACCACCACTATCAATATACAGTATATTTTCACCACCCCAAAAAGTTACCTCATGCCCCTTTGCAGTCACTAGTCCCCTCCCCCCACTCCCAGATTCTTGTAACCACTAATCTGATTTGTCTCTTACAGTTTTTGCCTTTGCAGAATGTCATATAAATGGAAGTATATAGCTTTTTGTGTCTGGCATAATGTCCTTTTAACAAAAATTACACTACAACAAAATAAATTAGATACTCCATGGGTTGGTAAGGACTTTACGTTGCAGGGATACAGTGAGCAGGATGGGAAACAATATCTGTATGTGCTGATCTTTGGGGTAGTGTTGTCACATGTACTGACACCGGGGAGAGCTATCATATTTTTAGTGAGGCGCTCTCTTTCTAAGGATGTCTTTGAGCCAAGAAGACCGGTTACCTCTTTCGTTGTCCCAATTTTTTGTCTTGAAATCTTTACTGCTTAGCAGAAGTCATCAAAATCATTTGAATATACAGCATAATGATCCTCTTCTTGAAGGAATATACTCAGGGCCAACTCAGTAACTGTAGGTTGCCTTTTCCTCCTTTGATAACCGTTTTTAAAGTTTCTTAATTATCTAGGTAGTTGTGGAAGATAATTCTGCATAACTAGATTTTTTTTTCAAATACATTTATTTCTGTAGTGTCCTCTTGCTAAACATTCAGAGTATATGTTTTTAAAATAAATACATTTCCTGTATACTGGAATTGTCTACTAGGTTTTCCCCATCTCTCCCCACCCCAGTGAAGCACCTTATAAAATTTGAGAATTGAAACTGAATTGGTTGCTACTATCATGGGTAAGAGCTCTTACATTAATAATGAGGAGGTTTATACTCACAACGTACATTTTTTTTTCTGGCTACAAATGGAATATATGCTTCTGTAAACAATAGAGACACGTGTGACTTAGAAAATGAAAGTCCTCTGTGGTCTCCCTCTCCATGAGCATCACAATTCGGTGACTGTTCGTCAAGTTATTTTTTCTTATTCATAATGCATATGTAGTGTTATTATTATTTAAATATATAAGTGCTTTAGGGATTATGTCATTCAGAGATTCTGATCAACTAATTTCCTTTCCAGTAGTCTTCCTGGGAGATGAATGGTGCTCTCTCTATTTTGCATGTGTCAAAACCAGACCCTCTGCCCTTTGAGACCTAGATGTTCTACCTGGAGAAAACTTGCGTGGTTCTGACTTCTAGACCTGTGCAGTTCCTGTTTGTTCCATGGTTTTGCTGTGGTTTTAGACCACAGATATTGTTTAAATTAATAATAGGATCTTACTGCCTGTGACTTTCAGCAGAAATAAGAAGGAGGTGCTGATATTTTGGGGTTTTAACAAATAGACAGTTACTGGGCTTTCTAAAGGACAGATTCAGAATTACTGTAGAGTTTCTGCAGAGTTGGTGGTTTGGGGGGGATGCCCAGGCTCCACTTCGGGCCGTCTGTATTGCATGACTCCAGGGAGCACCATTCTGGTTGGGCTGTGCTGCAGGGCACCATTCACACGGAACACCTTGTGAGCAGTGCTTCCAGGTTGTGCAGTGCGGTAGTACTGCCTGACTGTGTATAGTTTTATTTTGCAATTGATATAAGTGGGATGTTTTGAGTTGTTAATGTTTCTCAGTATGCGTTTGATGAAAAATGCTATTTTTGTTAAAAAAAACAGTGTGGATTTACTGTGAAGCTAGTGAAGCATAAGTGTCAGGTCCTTCATTTTTATGGAGCCCCGT
This sequence comes from Neophocaena asiaeorientalis asiaeorientalis, assembly GCF_003031525.2. Classification (NCBI taxonomy): domain Eukaryota; kingdom Metazoa; phylum Chordata; class Mammalia; order Artiodactyla; family Phocoenidae; genus Neophocaena; species Neophocaena asiaeorientalis. The sequence continues at coordinate 832,418 of NW_020173679.1, read as the reverse complement.
TCAAGGCCTTGGGAGGAGTTCTAGCAATTTTATATATGTAATTTTATATTCTTTTTCTCGAAGAGGGTCCCAAATTGTTTGAGTTTCAAGCCCAACAAATCTGCATCTGCCCCTGGGCCTTCCCTCTTGGAAGGGACCTGTGCATTTGAGGGGCTGAGAGGTACTAACACTCCTGAAACTTAAGCTTATTTAACTTCATGGTAAATCTGCCCCTGGTTTTTGAATATGCATTTTTGTATGATTTTACATCCATATAGTTGCACATTAAAGCACGATGAATCATACATACATGAGTGGAAGAAGGATAACTCAACGATTGCTTAGGACGTATCGCAGTCATATTCCCAGTTCCTTCTATATAGAGCCTGTTGACTGGGCTTCCTGGGCAATCAGGTGGCGTTTCTCTTCTGAAGTGGACACTGTGCAGATCCACGCTGGCATCTCCCCTTCCTTTGCCTGCAGATTCGTGGTACGGATAAGAGCAACGTGCAGGAGTTACACATCGCGTACCGGTACGGAGAGCACTATGACAGCGTTCGGAGGGTCAATGACAACTCAGAAGCGCCTGCACACCTCCAGACTGATGTGAGTGAAGCCTCCGTTTTCTTCTCTGTTCTCAGCCCTGCAGGAACCAGGTCGAGAGCTGTGTGCCCTGGAGCTAAAAACCAGTGATGTTTTAATAGAAAGTTGCCTTTAAGAATCTCTGGGCTTGATTTTTTTTTTTTAATTTTGTTAGTTCAGGTGAGAGCAGCAGATAAAATTATTGTTCTTTTGCTTTCCCTAACAGCTGATGGCTATGATTGCATGAATATAATTTATATAAACATTTAAAATAACTTTTATGTTTTAAAATTAATCCATGCTTTGTATCTAAAATTCAGAAACTATAGAAAAAGTAGAGAAGAAAATTTAAAATGCACGGAATCAACAATTTTTGGTATTGTTTTCGTATTTTTATAGCTTTGTTTCCTGCTTTTTTGCCATTAACATTATTTCACAAGCCTTTCCTCACATTATTAGACACTTCTTTGTAATTAAAAAAATAAAGTAAATGTCACTCTCTCACCCTTGTTTACCTCCCTGGATGCAACCAATGTTATTAGTATATCATAAAATTACCTAGAGATATTTTACATATCAAGCAAATATGTGAGTATGTGCATGTATTTCACTTTTGCTGGAGTACATTCTTCCTATCCACAACTGTAGCATCCTCTGTATACTGTTCTGCACCATGCTTTTCGAATGGAACACATCTCGGAGTTTAATTCATAGCAGTACATAAGGAACTTCCTAAATCTTTTTAAACGGCTCCATAGTATTCTAGTGTATGGATGCATTATAATGTGCTTGAATAGTCCCTTTGATGGACTTTTAGATGGCTTTCAAACTTTGCTTTTACAAACAACATGCAGTGCCTTATATGCGTATCTCTTCACACATGTGCGAGTATATTTGTGGAATAAATTCCTAGAAGGTTCTTACTACATCAGAGGACGTGTGCATTTATAATTTTGGTAGATGTTGCCAAGTTGCTCTCTGTAGAAGTCTTAGTCAGTTTACACTCCCACTTGCAATATGCGTCTCTTCTGCACCTTTGCCAGCACAGTGTGTTATCAAGTTTTTAAATCTGTGTCACTGTTAGGGAAAAAATAGTTTTCTTAACATGGCTTTAATTTGTATTTTTCTTATTAGTGAGCTTATGCATCTTTTCTTGCGTTTAAAACCTACTTTTGTCCTTTTTTGTGTGAACTGTATTCATGGTTTTTGTCCATTTTTTTCCTGTTCAATTTTCTTAATGATTTTTAGGAAATCGTTATGTATTAGGGAAATTAGCCTCTATTTGTGGTATGAGTTGCAAATTTTTCACAGTCTGTCATTTGTCTTTTTATTCTTTCCCATATTGTCTTTGCTCTGAAGGAATTTTAAATTTTTATGTGGCTAAATTTATCACGTTTTCAAGACAACATATAAATGTCTTCTGGGTTTTGGGTCATGATTAGGAAGCTCTTCCCACTCTGAGGTTAAAAAGAATTCTCCCATAGTTTATTTTAGTCCTTCTGTACTTTCATTTTTTAAAAGAAATTAGATCTTGTCTCTATTTGGGATTTATATTGATATACAGGTGTGAGGTATGGATCCAACTTTATATTTTTTCCTTGTGGTTACCTAGTTGAACCCAAAACTGTTTATTAATTACATGTCTTTTGTCCACTGATTTAAAATGCTGCTTTTTTCATATAATAAATTCCCATGTGTAGTTGGGTCTATTTTCTAGACATTGGTTCTATTCCACTGGTTTTACTCTTCATATGTTAATGTGTTCATTGTTTTAGTTAAGAAACAGTGTATTTTAAAATCTAGTAGAACTCTTCACTCGTCGTCACTTTCTTTTTTTTTGATTTCCTGTATATTCTTGCTTTTTTTGTTTTATATATGAGTGTTAGAATATGTTTGTCTAGTTAAAGAGAAGTCCTGTTGATAATTTGCTTTTATTGGATCTCATTAAATTAATAGATTAACAGGCAAAAATTTTCATCTTTATGATGTTGAATCTTCCTAGCCAGGAACCTGATAAGCTTTTTATTTGTTTCGTTGACTTTTTGGCGATCTGCGGGAGCACTTTTTTCATATAGCTCTTTCCCATTTTTTACTGAGTTATTCTTAGATGTTTTCTGTTTTCTGTTCCTGTTGTTAGGAAAGGATCTTCTTCCCCTTTATATTAGTATATATGAGATTTGTTAACAAAATGTTAATTATGTACATACCCAGCTATGCTACAGAATTTTCTTACTTTTTAATTGAGGTAAAATTCACACAACAGAAAATTCACCATTTTAAAGTATATGATTCAGTGGCACTGAAAACACCTATAAAGCTGTGTAACCACTTCCTCCATCCAGTTCCAAAACATTTTCATCACCGTGAAGAAAACTTGGTGCCCCTTAAGCAGTCATTCCCCATTCCTTTTCTATCCCAGCAACTACCAGTCTACTTTCTGTCTCTGTGGACTTACTTATCCTGGACATTTCTTATAAATGGAATCACACACTATGTGGCTTTTTGTGTCTGGGTTTCCTTAGCATAATATTTTCAAGGTTCATCCATGTCATAGCACTTATCAGTACTTTGCTCTTTTCAAGGTTGAATAATATTCCATTGCATGATATATCACATTTTGTCTATCCTTTCATCTGTTGACGGGCATTTGGGTTGTTTCATACTCTTTGGCTGTTGTGAATAGTGCTGCTCTGAATATGTGTGTATCGTATTTGAGTACCTATTCTCAACCTTTTGGATATACAGCTGGCCTGTGAACAACACAGGGGTCAGGGCTGCCAATTACGTGCAGCTGAAAATCCAAGTATAGCTTAGAGTTGACTGTATCTGAGCTTCCGTATCTGCAGTTCTGCATCTTTGGATTTGACCAGTCGTGAATTGTGTAGTACTGTAGTATTAACTGCTGAAAAAAATCTGTATAAGTGGACCGTGTAGCCCAGACCCGCCAACTGTATATCTAGGAGTGAAATTGCTGGATCACATGGTAATTCTATCTTTAACTTTTTGAGAAACTGCCACACTGTTTTCCACAGTGCGTAGCTGCACCATTTTACGTTCCCACCAGCAGCGTATTGAGGGGTCTGCTGTCTCCACATCCTCGCCAGCGCTTGTTAGTTTTATTTCTTTTTAAAAGATACATGTACTTTAAAAGATTAGTGTATACATGTCAATCCCAATCTCCCAATTCATCCCACCACCCGCCCCTGCCCCCCGCTGCTTTCCCCCCTTGGTGTCCATACGTTTGTTCTCTACATCTGTGTCTGTTTCTGCCTTGCAAACTGGTTCATCTGTACCATTTTTCTAGACTCCACATATATGCGTTAATATACGGTATTTGTTTTTCTGACTTACTTCACTCTGTATGATAGTCTTTAGGTCCATCCACGTCTCTACAAATGACCCAATCTCGTTCCTTTTTATGGCTGAGTAATATTCCATTGTATATATGTGCCACATCTTCTTTATGCATTCATCTGTCAATGGGTAATTAAGTTGCTTCCACGTCCTGGCTATTGTAAACCGTGCTGCAGTGCACGTTGGGGTGCGTGTGTCTTTTTGAATTATGGTTTTCTCTGGGTACATGCCCAGTAGTGGGATTGCTGGGTCATATGGCAGTTCTATTTTTAGTTTTTTAAGGAACCTCCATACTGTTTACCATAGTGGCTTTATCAATTTACATTCCTTATAAACATAGGATTTTCCAGAATTCTTTTTGTTTGGAGTAGTTTTTTTGTTGATTCTCTCTCTTTCTCTTTTTTTTTTTAAGGTATAGAATTATATTATCTGCAGATAGCAATAACTTCTTCCTTTTCAGTTCTATACTTCTAATTTTTCTTTTTTTTGGGGGGGGGCGCTAATTGCATTGCTGTTACCTCCAAGACATGGTTAAATAATCATGGTGGTGGTGAAAGTCCTTGCTGTGTACCTTACTTGAATGGGAATGAAGCACCATTCTGTGGATTTACCGTGGTTATTTAACCACACTCACACTATGAAACCTTTAGGTGTTTCTGGTTATCCACCACTCTTAGTGGCGCTGTGAGGAGCGCTTTAACAAAAATTCCTTCTATACTTGACATTATTTCCTTTGGATGAATTTCAAAGACTTGCTGCACATAGCCAAATGGTTAGGGTAAATTTTTAGAATAGGTTGCTTTTTATGAACATTCTAAGGAATAGACTGACATTGCTAGAGTCCACTTACACTTTTACATGCAGAAAGTGGAAATGTCCTTGCTCATTTCCTATCTCCCTGCATTAATAGCCGGCAGGGGAAGAAAGTGATTGGGAGCCACAGAGGGATGATTTTAGCTTTTCTGAAATGGGTTTAGGTTGTAAAGGCCTGTGGATACCAAGTGAGCGGCTCTTCAAGTTTTTAGAATTTGACAGGTACCCTTGAGTGTGGTGGTAGCACGTGAGGTTAAATGAGTCACGCTCACCTGTGATAATCTGGTTGGGACAGGAGCTCCAGCACATTGAAGCTTGCTGATGATCAAACAGGGCCTAGGGAACCAGATGAGAGTCGTATGTGTGTTTCTTCAAGATGAGTTGTCCTGCTGAAAAAGCTCATTGGGTGCTAGCGTAGAGGATCGATTCTGTTAACTAAGCTCACAGCTCTGGAAACTGGCTGAGACGGATACGTGCTGTCTGAGTCAGCAGTCATTGCCAAAATGTTGGTCTCTAGAAGCTGTAGGCGCTCTAATGCCATTTTTACTGAACAGTTTATCCCGTATCTTGGGCCTTTCTTTTTAATACTTCAGTTGTGGCCTGGAATCTCAGTGTCTGGATAAAATTTAGCCTAGTGGTTGCTATTCCTTTAAGATTGTCGCTGGAATCTTTTCCCATCTGTTTAAATGTTTTTGAGATTAGAGGGTCTTCCTGTATTGCAGGTTCTGAGCACAGTTTGCTAGAGTTCATGATTATTACTCGTTCTGTGTACTTCAGTTTCAGATGCTTCATCAGGATGACTCAAATAAAAGAGAGAAGATCAAAACAAAGGGAGTTGACTTTGAAGATGACCTGAGAGATGAAGTAGAAGATGCTGTCCAGAAAGTTTGCAATGCAACTGGATGTTCAGTTAGTATTTGTCATGCAGTAACAGTGGTTTATAGACAGGCATTGCTGTGCCTAGTTTATCTGCTAGTTTTGTGGCATCCCTCTAGCATGCTAACACCTGATGGGCCAAAACAGACCCATGATATTTGTAGTTTAATTAGCTTATGTGATACAGTTTAATGAGAGATGTTCATTCATTTCTCTCTTGTTTGCTAGACTTTATCCAATACTGTTCAAAATCCTAAGGAAGTATGTGGGTTTATTATTTTCTGACTAGTGCGGTTTTATAAGAATTCATTTTATTAAATGGTTATTTCAGGTGATTAACCTTACTGAAAATTAAGACATGTTCTAAACGGAAGGTCTTGAAACCTTGCCTCAATGACATCCTTTTGTTTATTTTTAGAATAGGTTGCTTTTTATGAACATTCTAAGGAATAGACTGACATTGCTTGAGTCCACTTACACTTTCACATGCAGAAGTTTATAAAATTGTTTGTCAGATTATTGATGTAGAGGTAGGTAGAAGAGTATAGCCAGAGTCTTGATTTGTTCCTTTGTTTCTTTCATAGGATTTTAATTTGATAGTCCAGAACCTGGAAGCTGAAAATTATAATATTGAATCTGCGATAATTGCCATGCTCCAGATGAACCAGGGGAAAAGAAATAGTAAGTCCATGATTGATATTTATAAGGTTTCAAAATGATTATGCTGGTGATTTTCCAAGTACTTATTTTTAATCAAGTGACAGGTAATAATTATATTGTTATTTATTCATTCAGCAGCTTTATATATGCAGGTGTTTTTTACTAGGTGCCAGCCCTGTGTCAGAAAGAGTATAGTCTGGGGTGGGGAGGGGCTTGGTGGAGAGAGATAAGTAAATTGGTATAATAAGACATAATGAAGTGTGGGTACAGGCTGCTAGGGGAACGCATGGAAAGGCCACCTTGCTCAGTTTTGGAGGAATGGAAAAATGTCAGGGAAGACTTTAGCCTTTTAGAAATAAGATCCCGTTATAATACCAAAATGATCATTGAAATGGAATGGAGAGAAAAATTATTTTTCTAATGGAAATATTTAAATTACTGGCACCTGTCAACTGGTGATAATTCAGAATTTCTTTTTGCTTGAACTGAGTTTAATTCTGTGATTCAGAGGAAGGAAAAAAGTTGTTAACAATGAACTGTTTTCTCAAGTTATTTATTTTAAATGATTTCAATATTTATTGCCAGACATGTGCCACATACTGTTCCTGGCATTAGAGTTTTCTAATTGGGTATTTTATTATCCTCCTTACATATTTGCTATACCTTCTTAGAAAGCTGTAAGTAACTTGGTCTCTGTGATTTTAAAATAATGCTATGCAGTGTCTGTGCTATCCCATATGGTATGTACTTGACATGTGGCTAAGCGAGACCGACTGAGGAACTAAGTTTAAAATTTTATTTAACTTTATTTAATTTTAATTTAAATAGCTGCGTGTGGCTCGTAGCTACTGTATTGGAGAGCACAGCTTTAGAGCTTGTTTCCTTTCTGGTTTTGGGGTACAAATGAAAGATTTCCCCCTAAAAATTCATGTTAAAAAGCGGTTTAATCTAACAAAACAAAGCACTCAGCTGGTAGGAAGCTGATGATAAGACTGGTGGTCAACAGGTTATTTTAAAATTTATCTTCCGATTTTTACCAATTATTTTTTCCTTATGTTCCCCACTGTATTGACTTGATATTAGAATTTTGCCTCAAGGAAACTTGCTCTCCAAATGCCAGTGATCTAGGGACCCGGGTAATTTTGGAGTCATTTAACAATAATCGCATTGTGTAACTATCTTAGGTTTTCAATTTAACAAAATATCTTTCTTCGGAAGATGCAGAGGAGAACCTTGAGTCCAGTGGCCGAGTGCTGAAGCAGTGTGACCCTTTATGGGAGGAGGGTGGCAGTGGCACCAGAATCTTTGGAAATCAGGGCTTAAATGAAGGCAGAACTGAAAACGATAAGTCTCGGGCCAGCCCTAGTGAAGAAAACAAAGCAAATAAAAATCACCTCCCAAAGGTAGGAAAGATGGGGCTGCAAGGGCAAATGGTGGGCTGCTGTAATTCGGTGGCGTGGAGGGAACTTGGAGCTCCATTTAGTGTGTGATTTTCTCTTGATCTATGAAAGTGGTTACTGTAGGAAATACAGGGAGTGCGTGAGGGAAGTGCTTCATGAAGTGGAAGGAAGACCTCACTTTGTCCTGCCTGGACTTTGTAGTGATGGCTAGAAGGAAGTATACTGTGAATTCATACTCATACACGCGGATCGGCTCCATTTCCCACCTCACATTACTGCGTGTGTGGGTGCTTTCCATGCTAACCCATGTGATTGAATCCCATTTTTTTGTAAATACCATCACCTTCAGTGAACATCTTTGTGTATAAGTCTTAGTATTTTGCCTTATTTGCTTGGCTAGAATCCCAGAAGAGGAATTAACAGGTTAAAGGGCATGGATATTTGAATCTTTTTAAGGTCTTTTGGTAAATTGTCAAATGCTTCCCCGAAAGGTTGTACTGCTCCCTTCCCAACCCCACTCCCACAAGTAGTATATGACACCATTAATTTTACTGAGTTTGGAACTTATCGTAAAGGCTTTCACCAGGAAATTCTGAACTCAAAATGCAACGGTAATGTAAAAGGTCACAGGCAGAGGCTAAGATGTGGTAAGCTTCTGAGGATTTTGTTAGGATCCCCTGGGGCAATAAATTATGTACAGGAAGGCATCCTGTGGCATGTTTGAGTGTTACCTCCTGCTGGACTAGGGTTAATGTTTCTTTAGGTCATTTTGAATTGGTTTATGAGGAGAATGGAATTGATTTCATTTGCTAGCTCAGCAAGAGGGTGTAAATTTAAATGTAAATTTGAGCAGTAATGGGAAATAAATCATTTTTGGTCTGTTAGGTGGGTTTTCTCTGTTCTCGTTGAAAGGCAGTCTGTACCCTTTGCATCTGTCAGCCCTGCGTTTCCCGTCCACTGGTGCAGAGGCGACTCAGGTGGCAGTCTTCTCTTTCAGGTCACGAACAAACAGAGGCGAGAACAGCAGCGACTAGAGAAGAAGAGACGACAGGAGGAGAGGCACCGTCACAAAGCCCTGGAGGGCAGGAGTAGCCACAGGGACAACAACAGAAGTGAAGCAGACGCGAGCACCCAGGTCACCTTGGTGAAGACTTTCGCGGCTCTCAACATCTGACTCTGGCCTCCTGGGAGTTGTGAGAAGGGAATGGAAAGCGGAGGGCCGTGTGCCAGGCTTTCCAGCGAGGCCATCCTTTTACAAAACGAAACTCAACCCACAGAATCACACACTGAGTTAGTTTCCTTCAAGCTGCCTCCTTTTTTGTTCAGTTTTGTCAGTGATGTGTCTTATTTAATGAAAGTGCAGTGAAGCCATTCATGTTCCGTAATTAAAATATCGACTTTTAGGGGTGGATAGTTAGGTCAAAAAAACCCTTTTTAAGTGTGGTTTTATTTGCCCTGAAAATCGGAGTTCGGTGACCCCGTGATCTTTCCTTAACACTCGGGGTTTCACTGTAATTGTTCATGAAGTAGTTTAGATTAATTGCTAGAAATTCAGAATGACAAGTTTCCTTTGTTTCTCTTTCATTTTCAAACAGACATTCATACGCAGGATAGTTTATAAATGATGTCCAACTCAGGTACATGTTTAGAATTAACTTTCTTCTAATGCAAGTTAATCAGAAAATAATTCAGGAAGTGTTTTCCCAAAGTAATAGGATGTGAAGGTTGTGGCCTGTAGTCAGGGTGGAAATTAAACAGCTGCGTTTCTCTTCTTCCTGATTCTGATGCTCAGATGGGATGCAGGTGCTGTTGGTTCGTTTGCACTCAAGCCATATGATAAATAGGCCAGACTGTTAATAAGGCCTGGGCTTTGCTGGAAAATCTGTAGTGTTGCCGAGTAGTTTGTACTTGTTTCTTGACAACGAGAAGACAGTGTATCATCAGTGCTTATGATACAGTTCTGGGATTCTGATAGCGTGGAGCGCAGAAGCCATAGTTGTAAAGGCAGAAGTCAAGAGAGTCCTGAGATTTTGCTCAGGAACAAGTCTGAAGAGGTAATTGATTTGGGGTGGGGGGGGTTGGGGGTGTCTGGAAGGATTTCTAAGGCTTTTCACGTTCACATTTTAAGTAAGTAAGTGTCTTTTCTTCCTTACTATTCTGGATTTAGAAAGATGCCTTCAGAGAGATAAAAGGTAACTTGACCCTTCGCTGAATTTTCTTAGTATTGTGAAAATGAAATCCCATAAAATGCTGCACTTAACTTCTTTTTAGTTAAGCCCTGTTTGGGGATTTTGCTGTTCAAAACACTCTCCAGCACCCTCCAGAAGTTGTCGGTGACTTAGGTTAGACTAGCAGGGCAGAGAACTTACTTTGGCTGAGGCCTTCAAATGACTCCACAGTGCTGAAATAGATTTGGGCGGTGGAGAGATTTCATTCCTCAAACCGAATTAGGTGAATGTGAACCTTAAAACTGGAATGTACGAAGTGGCCAATCTTGGACTCTCTTTGCCTTTTGGGGACCTAATATTTGGAGAAATAATGTATGCTGAATCAAAAGGTAAATTATTAGTTACCTCCCCCGTCTCAGATTTCAAAATTATCAGAGTTCCGAGGCAAAGGGAAAAACTATAAAAAGGTTTTGACACGTATAGACATATCATGGTGTGGGCTGGCCTTGGATTCATTGGATTGTCTTTATCAGCAGGTGATTTGCTTTCTGTGGTTTTGGTGATGTATTTAAATTTTTTTTTTGTTTGACTTTGGTGGCTTTTTGTGGTTGGAGCATCAGTGGTCTCTTGGAAGTGCTCCCAGAACATCCTGGTACAGTACATCGTAACATGTAGCAGATTTAGAAACTGCACAGCATTTTTTCTTTGCACATTGCGGAGTCCTGAGTTAGAGCCTCTAGTACTCAGTCCAGACAAGTGAGGGGTCTCCGTTGTCTCACTGTCTCCAAGGGAGTGAGGTCCAGTGCTTCAGGATCGGTTCTCTTGGCTTTTAACTCTGGGCACGTTCCTGACTCTGGCTGAGCATTTCTGAGCGAGCACTCTTTTGTACTGTGAGAGTACAGGAGACCAGATCCCCTCAGAAAGACTGATTGTGTACCAGAAATTCAGCAGAATTAGGAGTCAGAAATAGCTTGAGGGAGACCCATTGTCAGAAGTAGTAGGATCGCTTTATTTACTTGGTTAATGAAGGTGGCCTTGGGCCCTATTGTTTTTTCCTGTTGGGTTTTAGAAGTTGCTAAAAAGTTGCTAAAGAATACTGGGCACATTTATTTATAAATTACCTAATTCTGATCATAGGCTTCGGCATTTCTTGGGTAAAATAACAGTGGTTTTAAAAACTAATCAAATGGCTTCAGTAGTTTTCTTTTATTACCATCTCATAGTTTTCCAGTTATAATTGGTCTGTGTTTAGTATGTTAATTATTAGGAATGGGGAACATGTATCCAGCTTTAGTGATAACTTCTAGCTAAGGGTTTAAATTTAGCCTTCGCTGCCTCAGTCCCACCAAAGTATGAGGTAGATGGAATCCACGTAGTACTTGGTTGCCTTGGTTGCCTTGAGAACTACTTTATTGGCAGCCAGAATGCAGGCCCGGCATGTTTAGTCCTGGGACGACTGTGGTCAGTGACGGTTACCGGGTATCGTTACTCAGGTGAACTGCATAGGAGGAGGCGACTCTTTCTTAACCTCTGTGGCTGTTAGAGGTTTGGTATGTGCGATCGTCTCGGTAGCTTTGGTCAGGAGAAGGGGGATGAGGCTGTGGTCCATAGCTGCTTACTAGTCTTATAAACTGTATATAAAGGTTTTATGGATTTTAAAAAAAGATTTTTTTAAAGGTCAAAATACAAAATAAAATTTTAGTAGCATCAGCTTTGTACTAGAGAGGTAGATGTATTGAAACAACATAGAATCACAACTTCTGAATTAATATAGTTGCCACCAGGAGATATTAGAGAAAGAATGTATATGTATATTTAATTTTTCAATAATAGGAAATATGCTTTCAGGAGTGAAGTCTGGTTGAAGAATTGTGGCAGAAAGAAGAATCTTAAGTGTTAGTTGAGCTTGTCTATAGTTTCTTTTATAAGCTCTGAAAACACTTCCCTACCTATTGTGATTCTGAGGGCTTGTGAAGTGGGAGCTCCATTGTGGGGCAGCTAGAGCGGGCCTTTGTGTAGGTCATTTCTCATGGTGCTGCCTGCTTCCCTGGGGAGCTTTGACGGTTGGAAATGATACTGTCCTGGGGTGGGGGGAGGGCCACGCTGAGGCGGGGAGCTGCTCCCATGTTAAATAGGTAGATATCAGATGGACTTGGCATTGAACTGTGCTCGTAGTGAGTCCCTGTCATCAGTGTGCAGTTTCTCTCATTCTGAGAAACTGGACTGCCTGGGTTTTATTGTGTCCACATGGAATGCTGTCAGTTTTACCTCTGTGAGATGTTCCACTCGAATGTGCAGTCAGTTGAAGGAAACTTGGGCTCCTAGTCAGAGCTGACTAACTCTCACCCTGACCAGAAGGGTCTGTGTGGATGGCGTGACAGTGGAGCTTTGTAGTTTCAATGTCACATCTGTGGCCCTCTCTGACTCCCATTTTGGGTAGATGCGTAGCTCTTCACCTTTTTTTACCTCAAGGCTCTATCTATAGCAAACCTTTAGACTCAGAGTCTGATGCAGTTTTTGTGTTTTGACATTTTCATTATTCACTGTTTTGTTCATCTCAGCCTTCAGAACAGGCGTTGCTCGAACTCTGGGGCCTTCCGACGGTTGTTCTGAGGTGATTTAATAATGGCACTTTCTACAAGGTGTGTTTTTCTGACTCTAAAGCAAATTGTATTTTTCCATTGATGTTGTTAAGTTGAAGATCTCGATGGCATATGTAAATGATAGCAGATCTTCTGCTGTCACATGCGAGAGGGGGAATGGATAATTGGATTGAAGTGGAGACATTGAGCACCCGGCACGAAGTACGGAGCTCAGAAGGTGCGCACAGGGCCCGGCTCCGGGGAGGAGCTGGGCCTCGTTGACTGCTTGGCTGCGTCTGTCCAAGGTAACATTCCCTGTAAAAACCTCAGGCTCTTAGCCATTCCCTCTGAGGAATTACCTTCTAGAGCCTCGCTCTCCTAGTTCAGACTACTCGGTAGCTTGATTAAAACGTTTAGCATTCTCGCAAAGTTACTTGAGAAGGGGCTGGTACCGGTAGAGAACAATTTCTGTAAGAGCGCGGACTTCTGCGTGGTGACTGTGGTTTAAGCAGGGCATGCCCCTGGTCCCGGAACTAGCCCTGCTCGCTGTGCTGTAGCCCTGGAAGGTAATGACCGCTGGGCGAAACCTCGGTGGTCTGCCCCTCATCCTCTGCATCTCGACATCCAGCCCCTCGCTGTTGCCAGCCATCTGTGGTAGTTGTTTGAGCACAGTCACAGACCTCGCCTGTGGTTTGATCCCCTGGCAGGTCCCTCAACCAGAACTTGAGGAATGCGGGTGTGGGCTCCTCTCGTGGTTCATTTTCCTTGGGGAGAAGGGCCCTCGGCCTCCCTGGCTACCCTTCCAGCGTCCGCCACCAGCACCGAGCTCCGTGAGAAGAAGAAAAGAGCCAGGGGTCGGACATCAGACCTCCGTGTTCCTCTTGCTGATGTAGAAGCGCTGGTGGGTGTTAATCCCCTTTATGAAGGAGAGCAGGTGGGTCTGTGGAGAACACAGGGGCCTTCACAGGCTCAGCCACCTTCTCTTTTTTTCTAATTGCACTATACTTGTCCTCACTGCAGTCCGAAGATACTTAAGACCTCTGTGGGGTCATGATCCATAGACTTAGCAAGTCTTGCCTTATCTGTGGAGCTGGATGGGGGGAATGTGACCATTGTCTGATGTCCATAGTTCATTTCCTCCAGGATGTTTCTTTCCTCAGATTGTGTTACTCTGAACCATTTTATTTTTTATTTACCAAAGTACTGTACTTGGCTACTTGCAGTGTTTTCAAAACCAAATGTTTCTTGTTTTGTGTTTTTAATCTTCAATACTTGGTGCAATAGAAGCTGCAAAGATGTGCCACTTTATCTATGAAATGGAGTTTTGTACACCAGTAAATTCTAGTTTAAAGAGAAAGTTTCAAGTTGTTTTTGTCACTGTCTGGCCGCCGTTTGCATGAGACAGAGAGCATGCTGGGAAATGTCCTCCTTAGAGACCTTGGCACGGAAGATGTGCACGTTCTTCCAGTGTATGCTCGTCTGGGGTTCACTGAGCTTAAGCAGCTGATTGTAGCTTCCGTCCAGGGGAGTATGGCCGCCGCACACACCGGCAGGGCCATCCCTCAGATTTCTGCCTGGTATCTAAGAACGTCTCTGATAGTTCGTAGTTGTCTAAATACAGAGCAGCTGTCTTTTGGCTTCCACCTTGGGGTTTCTCTAGAACTCGGGGGCTTGGTTTGATCCCATTCCAGGAGGGAGCATCTTCCCCCAGGCGCACGTGGGCAGCGGTGACTGCACGGACTCACCTGGAAGAGGTCCTCGGGAGGGGGAAGGGCGGCCACAGAAAACCAGAGGGAGGGGACCCTTTGGCCCGTGCAGCAGGGCGCTGCTCGCACCGGGCTCCAGGGCCAGTCACAGGTCAAGATTGCTGCCATCTCACCAGCCTCGCCGCGGCCTCATGATTTTGGCCTCGAGGCTCCTGCTCGCTCTTGGTCTATGTTTGTGCTCATCAAGCAGCCTTTGAATTGTTTCTGCAGGATCTTGGCACTGAACAGTGTCCGGTACCACCCTGGGTGGAAGAATTCTCCAGCTACTGGCAGGGCCGACCCCCCTTGGGCAGTGTCCTCCCTGTGTGATTTTTGCCTCATTCCGTGACCAAGAGACTTCTGGGTGCACAAATGCTATCCAGTTCCTGAGCCCACGAGGCCCAGACTCTGGACTCTGTTAACCCAACTGAGAATCTTTCTGAAAGATCTGCTAGGACCAGAGTGCTGTCCCGATGTAAGTGTCCCCTCCCCCAGTTGGAAGACTTCCGTGGCCTCCTTAATTCCATTCCGCAGTGGTTCAGCTGGGGCCGGGGGCCGTGGGGCTTCCTGGCTGGGTCTCGGTGACCCGTGAGATTGGATGAGTCTGTAAGGGCGGAAGTGTCCTCAGGCCACATAGGTGATAATTAGAGAACACAGTTTATTATTTACACTTTCCTCCAGGCTATAGCCTTGCTTATTCTGGGTGAGTGACAAGTTATGGTGCCAAAGATTGAGATACCATAAGAGGGAAAGTGGCAGCTCCCGTGTCCCCTCTTGTTAACTGCTTTTGGTTGTCTAGGAGAAAACAGAGTTGAAACCCCCAGGTTTAAAGTTACCTGTTTGCCAGATGCACAGAAAGTGCATGTTGGCCTTGAGATACAACCGAAATTTGTCATGAAATGCTCTGCTCCAATATGATTTTGACTGGACTGCTGGACAGGGTGGGCCCTCAGACCATAGTGATGCAGCGATTTAGAACTTTCTGGGTTGAATAGGGTCAAGAACAATCTTGCTGATTCATGGATTCTGGCTTGGCAGAAGGAAAAATTCTCCACCTTGGAGAAGCTTGTCTGAATTTCCCTATGATAGAGGGATTTAGATATCTCAAGATGCTCAGTTTTTGTTCAATTTATTCACCAATCCAGACATCCAAGAATCCATCCATCATTTACTGAACCTGTGCTGTGTTGGAGTCTTTATTTCTGGGCATTGAATCAGACATGGACCTTGTCCTCGAAAACCTTTCAGCCCAGCAGTGAAAGCGGATATGTTAACTATGACCCAAGAGAACACAGGCCATAAAAGGAGGTACTGATAGGAGGGCTGTGAGTTCAGACGGGAAATCAAGGAAGGCTCCGTGGAGGAAGTGACATTTAGACGAGGCATGAAAGGGAAGATAGGAGGTGGAAATAGGAAGCTAAGATATTTGGGCCTGAAGGACCAGCATAAGCAAACCCCTCCAGTGGGAGAGTAGGATGTCCCACGTGTTTGGGACAGTTTATTAAGGGTATACAATTCGTTTGGAGAAGGACTGGGAACTCCTTTCTTCAAACACTTGTCGCATGCCTTTTGCTACTGGAAGACTAATGCTGTGCATACTGAATGAATTCCAAAGATCAGAAATACCTGGTTCCTCCTGACCTCTTCTTACAGTGTCACGAGTCAGCCTGTATGTGCATTTTGACCTTGGAACACATCACAGGTAACAGCCCTCCAGGAAGAGTGCTGTGTACCGTCTCTCCAGCCAATTTTACCTCATTGCCTCTGTGGGACAACAGATCAGGGCACTGAAGGTTAATGATTTCCAAACACTTGTCCGTTTAAGATACATGTTTTA
Source organism: Neophocaena asiaeorientalis asiaeorientalis (assembly GCF_003031525.2). Classification (NCBI taxonomy): domain Eukaryota; kingdom Metazoa; phylum Chordata; class Mammalia; order Artiodactyla; family Phocoenidae; genus Neophocaena; species Neophocaena asiaeorientalis. The sequence goes on along the minus strand of NW_020173679.1, from coordinate 816,422 downwards.
AGATAAATGGCACTCAGAGTAGTGGGCCAAGGGGCTATTCAAATAAATTAGTATACTACTTACCAAGTGTATGATGCCGCTTCTGTAAAATAATCGCAATTATCATGTATCTGTGGATTCATTTAAGCAGATATTTATTTAGCATCCACCATGTGATGGATTCCACAGGGGAGACGAAAATGCAAAGTGACCTAGCACGGATGGAGCATCTACGATGCTCCAGGCACTTTGAATAAGTTATCTCATTTAAACCTTAAAACCACCCAGTGAGGCTGATGGTCCCATCCCAATTTTACACATGAGGAAATAAATAATGAGTCCAAGATCACAGAATTGAACCCAGGGCAGTCTGCCTTCCCCATATAGGAACCCAAAACAAGAGCCCAAATAGCTGGGGTAAGTATCCCTAAGAAAAGGATAAACACATTGCTTGGCTGTTCAGAGGAGGGTGAAATCTTCTCCAGGTGGAAAAGCACATGGGAAAGGTGGCATTTGAGATGTGCCTCAAAGCACATGCATGGGAATGTGGTGATAAGGAGCCTGTTGAGAGGGAGGCTTCCGGGTCGAAGGAAGCTGTTGCACAGAGGTGTGAAGACAGGTGGGCATGTTCTGGCAGTGGCGAGGAGCATAGAGAAATATATATGGCGGGAAAAGCAGATGATACCAAGCTTGAATGCCAGGGCTTGGTGGACAATGGGGAGCCACTGATGGTTCAGGGGCAGAAGAGTGATACGATGGAAACCAATCTCTGGGAAAATGAAGCTGGCATTGTGGACAGGATGGAGGCTGGGTGGAGAACGGAGGGCTGAAGAACCTTAGGTCCTGAGAGCCTGATCTTAGCTCTATTATGACACTTACCAGTGTAGAGTAATTGGTGTTGTCTGTCTATAGGTTGGCCACATCAGATTTAGCTCTGTCTCCAGGTTTCAGCAAGGGGCCAGGAGCATGGTTTGTATGAAAGCGTACTGAGGGAAAGAATGGAATTTAATACAGTATTCAGTTCTCCAGCAGTGAACTGCGAAGAACCCTAAAGGAGTGGACGAATGTCCATGAAATAATAATTGGACTTAACTCTGGAATTCCAATGTGATTTGATTTCTAATCGCTTACTCAGCAAGTTATTTAATTGAACACTTGGTTCATAGCTTTTGTTAGGGGGCCAAGTGGGAACAAAAGCAAAAACCATCCAAATCCTATCATCAAAATTGGAGACGCAAGCTGTGAAACATTCAGGTAACAAAGTCCCCTCCCCAGCCTTGATTTAGTCCCCATGCCTCATTCAGCCATTCATTCATTCACTCATTCATTCATTTGATAAATTAATAAGCATAAAGCATTTAGAACAGTGCCTGGTGAATGCCAAATGCTTAATAAATGTTAGGTATTTTTTGTTATTATGACCATCATTCATTCATTTATGGGATGCTTATAATGTGCTAGGCATTACTTTGTGTACATTCACACATGCTAATTTATTAAAACCTTGCTACAATCAACCTACCAGGGAAATGTCATTGTTCTATTTTACAGGTGCAGACACTGAGGCTGTCTGTGGCCATATATCAGTGCTTTTTGGATTTCAGTGTACACACGAGTCACCTGGGGGTCTTGTTAACTCGGCGGTCTGGGGTCAGGTTCAAGATTCTGCATTTCTAATAAGCTCCCTGAGCAGCGAGGTCTAGAACAGATGCACCACTGCTAACTGGCAGAGCAGAGGGCTCTACCTGGAAGCTCCGACATCAAGTTCAGGGTTCTCCTTTCCTTTTTTCAGCCTTTTCCACCAAGTCTGCACTGGAAATCAAGCGTATGTACTGTAGACACACACAAACAGGATTTAGACGGAATCATTCTTGCATTCACCAAATATTTATTGATTCTTCGAAAAACAGACTGCACCGAGGCTTGTTCTTAAGTTCCAATTTTCACCCTGTCAGATGGTTAAGCAACTGTAACATCACAAGGCACTCCTTCCATCGCTGCCTTGAATCCATAACGCCCAGGGCACCACCTCTCTCCATCTCCCCCAGGTCAGTTCCTTCTTCCTGTGTTTCTCGTGTATGCAGTCAGTCGTACCATCATTCTAAGATGTCTGTAAGGACTTTGATTATTTCTCAGCATATGATTACTGAAAGTGCGAAGCGACCGGTTTCACTTGACCAGAAACATACTTTGCCCCCATGATGAAGGGAAATTCGGGCTTAAGCCAAATTTGTTTCCACCTATTAGTCTGAACAAAATGGACAACAGAGGGCGCCTCAGGACCACTCTTCCCAACAAACACTGTGCTCTCTTCCCCACCCACACACACTGTGCTTTACGACCTGGTCTCCTGGTGATTATTCGACAAGGATTTGAGTCAAGTCACAGCAACAAAGCACGCACATCTGCCCCTCTTGTGTTTTGTTTGTGTTTGTTTTGCTAGCACAGAACTTCTTCACCTTTTAAAATGTATGATGATCATCGATTTGATGGCTTCAGGCTCCTTCCTGCCCTCAAAGTCCTGAAAGTTGCACATGTGCCATGAAATGGACAAAGGGAGTGGATGTTTATTACCTGGCCGCTGAGAGCGTTGCCTGTGCGATGCTTTTTTACATGCTTTATCTCATTGAATAGGCTCATCCCAATCCTGGAAGATTTTATCAGCATATTATAGATAGAGGAGATATATCTATATTTAGGAGTAGAATCTGCTGAAGTTCATTGCTTCCCAGATAGGTTGCATTCCATTTGATGGGAATCCTTTGGTGCTTTAAATTGGCTCCAGAGTTGGCCCTAGGGTGTTGGATGTTGAAACCTTTCCTCTTCCCCTCCCTGTATCAGGAGCCTGACCTGGCCTGGGCATCCTCACAGCTGACCTTCCCTGGGCACCCTAGGCTGTCCAAGATGACAACCAGAGGGGTAGAGTGTCAGTGACTGATACCCACTCATGAAGAGATGAAGGCACACTGGCATGGGAGTGAGGACACCCCTTCAGGTAGAACTTTCCCTCTCTGAGCCCCGGATGCCCATCTGTCAAGGGAGGGCTTCGAAAAAGGTGATTTGAGAGCTTCTTTTCCCTTTGAGCCAGTCTTCTAATGGGAGGGATTTGAAGCCTGATGACATGGTGGGGACAATATTTTTAGGTTGGTATTTTGCGTGCTTCTCACATTATGCCATATGGCCAGAAACATTCCTTCTAGAGATTGCCATTATTATCTTGGATAAGATGGTGGAATGTTAGAAAAAGAGAGTCACAAAAACTCACTGTAATGGGAAATTAAAAGGACAGAATGTCAGAACTGTGCACCGGGGCCACCCGTGTCAGACCCACGCTGTGTCCCAGTACTTAGCACATTGTTGGCACATGGTGGGTGCTCAAAAAACGAATGAATGAATGAAACTGTAGACTAATTAAGCCCTACAATGATAGAATCTGAGGATCAGTATTAGAATTATGGGAAAATATCATTCGCGTATTCGGAAGAGGGAACTGAGATCCCAGGGGGTGGGTTATAGAATCTTCTGGGAGCTAAAGGGCCCCCGGGCATGGCTCTTCCTCATCTGGGAGCTCTCAGGGAGGGATGGGTTTGCAGGAAAGGAATTTTCCAGAGGGAGGGGCTTTGGTGCCAACGTTCCGGAGGTCTGGGGCTCCAGCAGCTGGAGGGCAGGGGACCGCAGGGAAGAAGCGGAGCACAGCCTTAGCAGGGTGGGGTAGGTCCGGTGCACAGCTTGTTGGGGTAACGGGCATATTTGCGGTCGTAGGTGCCCAGGTTGTCGCGAAAGCAGAGAGCAGCCCTCTTGTCACACTCGCAGGTCTGTTTTTGGCAGGTGGTTCTGCCGCCTGGATGGGACGAGGTGAGTCAGGGCCTGGGCGCCTGGGTCCTGCCACTCTCAGACATGCAGGGGACTGCTCTGGGGTCCCTGTTCTCAGCCCCATTCTGCTGGAAGCCCATTCTCATGGGGGATGTTCCAGGGATGGGTGAGAGAAAGGGCAGAGTCCCGGAGGGCCTGCTGGGGCCCAGGATGCTGGGAAGCCTGGAAGTTTGTTCTCCTGTCCTTTCCCAAGCCCACTCCACTGCCCTTAGCCCTTTCCCCCATGGGGAGACCATCTGGTTCGCTAACTGTCCTCCGCCTCAGCCCAGGGAGGGTGCATTTCCAGGCAACTCCTTCTCCCATGTAATGCATTACTGACAGTGAGGCAGCCATCAGCCAGAGAGGAAAGCTGGGACGCTTACAGCAGCTCAACCCCAGATGGCCTCGGCGTGCCCCACAGGGACTGAAACTGGGGCCTGCTCGGCCGTGCCTATCTCCCTCAGAGTGGACGAAGCCCATCTTCCTAGCATTAACTTTAGGGCTCCCCCTCCACACGTGGCCACACCCTGCCTGGGGAGCAGAGCTGACGTCAGCTCTGCAGGCACCAGGGGCCCCAAAGCCTCCTCTTCCCTCCACTGCCTCTGTCTGCCCTGAGTGGCTCTGGCTCCTTTTTGTCCCCACGAAGACATCCCCCGGCTCAGAAATATCCAGGTTCCTCACTGTGCTTCGCAAAGGTCAGCCTCATTCCCCATCCGGGTTCTGCTCTCACCTGCTCTTTCAGCAGTAGTCAGAGTTGGAAGGGGCTTAACAGCCACGTCAGCTTCTTTGGGGGATTCTTACCAGAAGCTGGACCAAGCCAGGGAAGTGAGTGATTGTCTCCCTTTTGTAGATGAGGAAGTAGAGGCTTTTGAGGGGTTATGTCACTTGCCCAAAGACATACAATGGGTAGGTGACTCCCTGACCCGGTGTCCCTCTTCACCTAACACCTCCCCTCACTCATCCTCTCAGTGCCGTCCCTGACAGGTGGCTTCCTAGCCTTGCATGAACCCCCAGGGATGGGGAGCTTACTACCTGTCAAAGCTGCCTTGCTGGGAACAGGCATCTCTGAGCCAAATCTGCCTCCAGTGGTTCTGGTCCTTGTTCTGCCCCTCCCCCAGGACAGACCTTAGAGATCTGAGCTGAGTCTTCTTTGACCCTCCTAGACCCTCCTGCTGTGCCCCACGCTGGGCCTGCCCTCCTTCCAGGCTGCTCGTGGCTTTGCGGCAGGAAGAAGGTTTGGTTCTCTGATCTGAGCTCCCTCCACGGGGCTGGGCTGCGTGGAGCCCTCCGCACTCTGACTCGGGGCAGGCTGCTTCCCCAGGCTGGGGACCAGAGGAAAGCTACTTGGTCCAAGTGGGCACTGGGCCTGGCAAAGATGAGCACCGGTGCACTCAGCCTTTGGCAGCAGGGTCTGCTGTCCCAAATCCAAGCTCCAGCTCTCTCTGTCTGGGGCTCTGCCCTCAAGGCTCTGTCCTGGGAACCTTGCCTCTAGCTGCCACCCAGGCCCTGGGGAGGGCTGTGTGGGTACAGCTGCTCTGGGGCTCAGCTCTACCGCCTTTGGCTCCTCTCCCCAGAGGCTGGAGCTGGGAGGGCTCTGGCTGGGGAAAGTGCCTGGGGTCAGGGCAGGAGCTGATGGGTCACGTGCTCTCTAGGCTGGGTGCCACAGGAGCATCTGGGTAGATGGACAGGTCTCTCCCCACTTCCGTGATGATGGAAGATCCCACGCCCGCCCCAGCCCAGGTGACCAGGCTCAAGGGTCTCCATCATGAGAGGGTTCCTAGCTGAAGCTCTCCCCCAACCTGGTGTCTGGGGGAGTCTCAGGCTGTTCACTTACCACAGAAGATGCTGTGCCTGCTGGCAGAGAAAAGATACATTTCCAATATGGGTTCACAGCCCAGCTTCTCCAGACTCCCATAGCAGCAGTCATGGGCGTGGCAGCACCTGTAAGGGTCATGGTTGGCTTGGAGGGGCCTGTGAGCCAGGCTGGGCAGAACCAGGGGCTTCCTGGGGGGCTCAGTGCCCAAAGGGGCTCAAAGTGGAGGTCGGCCCCAACTTTCTAGGTGCCCCCAGCCCCTCCCTCCTCCCAGGATGCTCCCCCTGCCTCTCCATCCTCCAGCGAGGTGCTCTACCTGCTGGGTCACCTGCTCACCAGTCTGTCTGGTCCACTGGCCCGTGGGAGCCGCCGAAACCACAGTAGCAGCCGTAGTCAATGTACTGCAGTGCAGGCTGCCCCTTCATTCTCTCAGTCATCACCCCGAACTGGACCAGGTTCCCGACAGCCAGGGCCACTGCTGGGAGGGAGGGTGGAGGAGGTCAGATCCCTCAGGGCCCCACCCTCTGCAGCCAGCTGCCCCTGATGTGCCCCCAAATCTGAGTCCAGACATCTCTCTGATTGTCTAGGTAACCTCAGCTCCCTAAGCACCTCATTCCCAATAATAGCAATGCTAAGCAGTAATAATATCCCCATGACATCATCGCACCTTGATCCCCTGGTTCTCACCCGCGTCGTGTCAGCACACGTGACCCCCCACCCCCCACCCTGCTCTCCTTCCACCATCTCCCAGAATACCGCCCACTCATCCTCCCGGGTCCCAACCCTTCCTGATCACCTCCCCAGGTGTCAGCCCCATCCCCGCAGGAACTCTGTCCCTGTCAAGTCCCATCAGATGTCACTGGATAAGCTTCCAAACCACCTGGACTTCCCCAAATTTCTCTAGGTCCTGATGATGCAGCAATGGGGGGCTGCTGACCCAGGCAGGTTAGAGCCAAAAATGGAAACTTAAGTGAGGGATGGAGCGGGGGTGGCAGGAGCTCGTGTGCTGTCTGGGATCCCTGCCAGCCCCTCTCCCCCGCCCCACCGGGCCATCCGGGCTGCTGTCTTCCCCTCTTCCCCCTCTCCACTGGCTAGTGATGGCCCCGGAAGAACTGGCCTCCTCAGGATGTCCAATCACACCCTCCTCAGGGCCCAGCTCAGGGGCCTCCAGGGAGTTGGGGATTCCTAGCTGGGGCAGGGGAGGGGTAAAGGCAGGAAGGTTACTTACCCATGAGGCAAAGTAAGGTCAGAAGAAGGGGAAGCTTCATTCTGCTGGGAGGGGAGGGGTGCAGGGAGTAGAGAAGCTGGGCTGCAGGAGAAGGAAGTCAGCAGGGGTGCCTCTGATCTCAAGGCCTCTCCGCATTAGTTAAATACCAGGGTCCTGTCCACTCCCCCTCATTAACTCCTGAATGCCCAGTGATGTAATGATACTTCCTGGTCTGACACTTTGGCCAAGTCTCCAGGGGAGGGGCCAGCCTGGGGCCTGTGGGCTCTGCTTCCAGGCAGTTTGGGGAAGGTGGGGTCGATCTGTGGGCTTTCTTCTCTCCGCCCTTCCCCTCCCCTCCTCCTTTCCCCAAATCGCCGTGCTTGGTCCCACCGAGGAGCTATATGTCTTGGCTGTGCTAGGTGCTCTTCATTCTTGGAGTCTTTTTCTCATTCTCATTTTACTGATGCAGCCTAGAGAGGCTGAGAAACTTAAGTTCTCAGCTCCCTTGGCCAGGGAGCACCAAGGGCAAGTCTGTCCTGTTTCCGTGACGCTAGCTCCTTCAGCATGGCCCCGACTCCCCTTCCTGCCCCTCAACCAGCGCCTGTGTTACCCAGACGGAGAGTGGTGATGGCAACTTGACTCCATAGCAGGGGGCCATTTGTCCAAGAACCTAGAATCCAAAGCCTGGGCGCTCAGCCAGCTGGGCTTAGGGTTTTTTCTTTATTGTTCTTTCCTGGGCAGGCTCCTGCTTGTTTGACAAGTAGCGAAAATACTCCCAGTTAAGAATTCTGTCTCCCCAAACCCTCGAGTAGTGGTGGAGCGTGGCTGCCATAGAAACAGGCTCCATCTGACTCAGCTGGAAAACCCACATTCCGGCATGAACTGGAAACTTCCATCCTTTTGATGTCATCTTAGGGCCTGGGTTGGGGAGACAGTAGCCTCCTGGTCCAACTTGGCCCCCAGAGAGCGCTGCTGTCCCCATCGTCGGGTCAGAACACTGAGGCCGGGCTTCAAAGCTTGGCTGGAGGTTCGTGGGATGGAGGAGAGGACCCGACTCTGTCGTGATCAGAAATGTCGAGGTCCCACAAAATGCAAGACCAATTTATGATAAAAACCCTCCAGAAAGCATGCATAGAGGGAACTTACCTCAACATAATAAAGGCCAGATATGACAAACCCACAGCCAATATCGTTCTCAATGCTGAAAAACTGAAACCATTTCCACTAAGATCAGGAACAAGACAAGGTTGCCCACTCTCACCACTATTACTCAACATTGTTTTGGAAGTTTTAGCCACAGCAATCAGAGAAGAAAAAGAAATAAAAAGAATCCAAATCAGAAAAGAAGAAGTAAAGCTGTCACTGTTTGCAGATGACATGATACTATACACAGAGAATCCTAAAGATGCTACCAGAAAACTACTAGAGCTAATCAATGAATTTGGTAAAGTTGCAGGATACAAAATTAATGCACAGAAATCTCTGGCATTCCTATACACTAATGATGAAAAATCTGAAAGAGAAATTAAGGAAACACTCCCATTTACCATTGCAACAGAAAGAATAAAATATCTAGGAATGAACCTACCTAAGGAGACAGAAGACCTGTATGCAGAAAACTATAAGACACTGATGAAAGAAATTAAGGATGATACAAACAGATGGAGAGGTATACCATATTCTTGGATTGAAAGAATCAACATTGTGAAAATGACTATACTACCCAAAGCAGGATAATCTGTCTATTGGTGTAAGTGGGGTGTTAAAGTCTCTCTCTATTATTGTGTTACTGTTGATTTCCTCTTTTATGGCTGTTAGCATTTGCCTTATGTATTGTAGGGTCTTGTTTTTGTATCCATTCAGCCAGTCTGTGTCTCTTGGTTGGAGCATTTAATCCATTTACATTCAAGGTGGTTATTGATATGTATATTCCTATTACCATTTTCTTGATCGATTTGGGTTTCTTTTTATGGGTCTTTTTCTTCTCTTGTGTTTCCCACTTAGAGAAGTTCCTTTAGCATTTGTTGTAAAGCT
>NW_020173679.1:805971-806700 GCF_003031525.2 Neophocaena asiaeorientalis asiaeorientalis | reverse complement strand
GGAGCACAGGCTCCAGACGCGCAGGCTCAGCAGCCATGGCTCACGGGCCCAGCCGCTCCGCGGCATGTGGGATCCTCCTGGACCGGGGCGCGAACCTGCGTCCCCTGCATCGGCAGGCGGACTCTCAACCACTGTGCCACCAGGGAAGCCCATCTAGAGTATTTTTAATTTCAGTTATTGTGTTGTTCATCCCTGTTTGTTTGCTCTTTAGTTCTTCTAGATCCTTGTTGAATGTTTCTTTTATTTTCTCCATTCTGTTTCTGAGATTTTGGATCATCTTTACTATCATTATTTGGAATTCTTTTTCAGGTAGGTTGCCTATTTCATGTTCATTTATTTGGTCTTGTAAGTTTTTACCTTGCTCCTTTGTCTGTAACATGTTTTTTTTTGATGGGTGGGGCTGTATTCCTGTCTTACTGGTTGTTTGGCCTGAGGCGTCCAGCACTAGAGTTTGCAGGAAGTTGGATAGAGCTGGGTCTTGGTGCTGAGGTGAGGACGTCTGGGAGGCCTCATTCTGATTAATACTCCCTGGGGTCTGAGGTTCTCTGTTAGTCCAGCAGTTTGGACTTGGAGCTCCCACCAGAGGAGCTTGATCCTGACCTCTGGCCTGGGAACCAAGATCCCACAAGCCGTGTGGCATGGCAAAAAAAAAAAAGAGCGATACAATAACAAAGAATGAAAAACAAAATAAAATTAGAAAGATAAAAAATATAATTGAAACAGCTGCAA
>NW_020173679.1:737156-805672 GCF_003031525.2 Neophocaena asiaeorientalis asiaeorientalis | reverse complement strand
TAGGCGGGGCAGGAACTTAGGCAGGGGTGGGGTTTAGGGTGAGGTGGGACCTAGGCCGGTCGAGGGGTGATGTTCAGGCGTGGGGCAGGGCCCGGGCCCTGCTTAGCGCCTGTGCAGAAGGGGAGAGGCCGCACCTCCAAAGGAGGGCCTCCGGAGTGTGGAGTTCCGGAGTTGGGAGCTAAGGCCTTGGGTGAGGGGGCGTGCGTGGAGTTTAGACTCAGCGCGTTGGAGGGGGTCTCCCAGTGTAGAGGTGGGCCCTGGGGGTGGGGTGTAGGGGCGGGGCTTGGGCTCTGCGCGGCAAGAGGGAGGCACCAAGGGCAGAGGATTAGGCCTGGGAGCCCAATAGGCTCCCCAGTGCCAAAGTGCACAGGGAAAGCGCTGGCCACCTTCCCTTCCGTTCCTCCGCCCCCCACCCTGGCACGGTCCACCCCCAGGGTCTCCCCGTCCCCGCTGGACCCCTAGCCATGAGTGGGTCCAAGTGGGTGTAGGAACTCCTCCCCTCCTCCAGCCACCCCTCAGGGGTGCCGATTCTGGAGGTCCAGCCTTTACTTTTGCTCCCCCTTCCCTCCCTCCCACTCCCTCAGGACCCGCGCGGCTGGAGGGGGCCTTGGTGGGCAGAGGATCAGGCCCGGGATCTCAGCAGGCTCCCCGGGGCCCAAGTAGTCAGGGGAAACCTGGCCACGCTCCCGTATGATCCTCTGCCCTCCCAGTTTCCCGCTTCGGGCCTGAGATCCCTTCCCCTCCCCCGCGCCACCCCTAAGGGGTGCCAGTCCTCTCCAGCCTCCACTTCTCCTCCTCCCTCCCTCCCCCCCGCGCTCACATCGTACCAGGTCGCTGGGGGTTCCTCCTGACCCCTTAGGTGTCCGTGGTCCCCCACCGGTGCCTGGTAGGTACCCTAGCTGTGCAGAGACGCGAATTCCACGTCCTCCTGGTATGCCATCTTGACTCCGCCCTGAGCTCTTCTAGTTCGTGAGTCATCCAGTTTCCTTTCACCAAATTCCTTTTTGACTTTGGTTAACCAGGGTAGGTTTCTGTAACCGTTCAATGTGCTTGCAAACAAAAACCTTTATTTCATATAGAAACTGGCACCAGAAAGAAGGTTGTAAGCAATAGGCCCTGGGATAGGTTAACGGGCACAGACGGGGCCGTGATTTTCGAACGCCAGCTGCCCATGGTACCCATAGTCATTAAACAGCCATCTGCTCACAAGGACAAAGCTTGGCGTGCTGGGTGCGTGCTGACGTACAACAACTTAAGAGGGATGAGGAATAGAAAGACCTCATGACGGGATGATTGTTTTGACGGCATTTGGTTAAAGCGGGAGGTATTTATCATACCCAGGACCACGCAACATATTATATGTCAGATTTGTTTATTTCTTCTGTTCTCCCCTAATAGAATGTGAGTTCCTGGAGGGCAGACACTTTGTCTCGAACACTGTTCTTCCTCCAGTGCCTAGAACAATGCCTGGCACAAGGTAGGCACTTAAGTGAGCAAATGCATGCATGACTAAACAGCAAGCTCTAGTTTAGAATTTCTAGAGTGAGGAATAGAAGCGTTATCCCAGAAAGAATCAAAAGAATTTGCTAATTCGTATTATAAAAAGATCTGGGGAGAAATTGTGAGAAAAGATGTTGAGGCTCCTCCACCACGAGTAAAATGTTGTGTCAGGTTGAACTTATCACTCTGGATGCCCTAGCCCAAGGTTCTGTAATTCACTGTGCTAATCTGGGCAGCTCTGTGAGTCTAATGTCGCCTGGGTTGGCGAACTCATACGCTGGTTCACGGCATGTGGAAAGTCAGAACTCATTGTCTTAACGTGGAGTATCAACCAGAAAACCACAGAAGGCTGCAAATAAGAAAAGAGTGTATTTGGGGTCTTAAGAACTGCAAGTTAGGGGCTTCCCTGGTGGAGCAGTGGTTAAGAATCCTCCTGCCAATGCAGGGGACACGGGTTCAAGCCCTGGTCCGGGAAGATCCCACATGCCGCAGAGCAACTAAGGCTGTGTGCCACAGCTACTGAGCCTGCTGTCTAGAGCCCGCTAGCCACAACTACTGAGCCCTCATGCCACAACTACTGAAGCCCGTGTGCCTAGAGCCTGTGCTCTGCAACAAGAGAAGCCACTGCAATGAGAAGCCCACGCACCGCAGCGAAGAGTAGCCCCCACTCGCCGCAACTAGAGAAAGCCCATGTGCAGCAACGAAGACCCAACGCAGCCAAAAGTAAATTAAAAAAAAAAAAAAAGAATAGAATTGCAAGTCAGGAGACACAGATTCCGGTAAAGTGGAAAGAGTGTTCTGGGGAAGAGAAGGAGTCAGGGGCTTATAAAGGCAAAAGCCATGAAGCTGTACTCTGATACAAGAAAGGAAATATTTGTGCTTAAGGGATGGCTATCATGGGTCATTTTAGGGTAAGGTCCAATCAGTATCTTGAGTTTTTGCCAGATGTTCTGTTAGGATAATAAGTAGTCAAAAGGTCAGATTCCATCCAGGCTGAGATGTACCTAGGTCATCCTTCCTCAATGGCCTCCCTCCCTTTTCCATTTTAGAGAGCTCTCTTACCAGTACCAACTCCATTTTGATTTTCCTTTCACAAGGGGGAGGAATGAAATAGGTGAAATTATTTCAGTGGGGTTGAGGGATGCCCAGGGTGGCACAGCCAGGAGGCAGCAGGCAATTATCAGGAGCAAAATGAGTGGGGGGGTCATCCTGGCAACAGCTGGTGGGTGAGGTGGTGAGATCTCAGAGCATGGGCTGATCTACTTTGGAGTCACCAGAAATGAAATGGGCTGGTATCCCACTGAGATCGTGTTTGATTTGAGTAATTGACACACCCGAATGACAGGATACTGAATATACAGCATCTCAACTTCAGTGAAGTTCCTTAGGGTCCAGGAGCCTGTCAGGATATCCCTTCTGAATTAGACAGAGACTCAGACTGGCATAGATTTCCATCAGGTACAGCTGTCAATCATCCTGGGACTTCCTATTATTATCTTTGTGAGGCTTTTTAAAAAATTAATTAATTAATTAATTTTTGGGGCTGTGTTGGGTCTTCGTGTCTGTGCGAGGGCTTTCTCTACTTGCAGCGAGCGGGGGCCACTCTTCATTGCGGTGCACGGGCCTCTCACTGTCGCGGCCTCTCTTGTTGCGGAGCACAAGCTCCAGACGCGCAGGCTCAGTAGTTGTGGCTCATGGTCCTAGTTGCTCCACTGCATGTGGGATCTTCCCAGACCAGGGCTCGAACCCGTGTCCCCTGCATTGGCAGGCAGATTCTCAACCACTGCGCCACCAGGGAAGCCCTATCTTTGTGAGTTTGATGCACTGTTTTTTGGACTTTACGTCTTCACCTTAACTTACATTCTTATTTTGTTGGAATTCATCCTCAGATAATTTTCTAGGAAAAAGAAGCAACTTCTAAATCCTTCCATGTCCCAAAATTTCATGGTTACCTCACAGTTTCTCTGGATGTAGAACTCTATCCCAGCAGTTGGTAATTATGGCCCGTGGACCAAATCAGCCCTTTTGCCGAATTCTTATTCCTTTGTAGATAACCTGTTTATTTCCCCCTCTTTCTCAGAAGCTATAAGATCCCTTGTTCATCTTTAGTGTTCTAAAATTTTGCAGCGATGTGGCTAGGCATGAGTGTTTTCCCCATCTGATTTTCTAAGCACTCAAGTGAGGTCGTTCAATCTGAGGACTGTTATTCTTCAGCTCTGGGGGATTCTCATGTTTCTTTGAGAATTTCTTTTGCTCTGTTTTCTCTTTTTTGGATTTCCTATAAGATGACTGTTAGACTTCTTGGATTGATTCTCTGAGTCTCTTTTCTGTTATATTTTTTCTTTTATAGTCTTTTGGTTCTACTTTCTAAGAATTACTTTGACTTTTTCTTCCAACCCTTCTTTGCTTTTAAAAATTCCAGCAATCATATCTTTTTTTAAAACTTCTTTCTTGTTATCCACTTACTGTTTTAACATAACTTCCTGGTGCTTTATGAATGCATTATTTTCTTGAATCTTTCTGAGGGTAACAATGAGAGATTTAAAAAATATATCTTCTGAGGCTTCCCTGGTGGCGGAGTGGTTGAGAGTCCGCCTGCCAACGCAGGGGACACGGGTTCGTGCCCCGGTCCGGGAAGATCCCACATGCCGCGGAGTGGCTGGGCCCGTGAGCCATGGCCGCTGAGCCTGCGTGTCCGGAGCCTGTGCTCCGCAACGGGAGAGGCCACAACAGTGAGAGGCCCGCATACCACAAAAAAACAAAAAATATATCTTCTGTTCTCGGAATTATCTCAATTTCTACAGGGTTATCTCCCTCACCTTGTTTATGTTGGCCTCCTTCACTTTGTAATGTTTCTTTACATTTCTGGTAGTCCTTGATGGTCTGCTGATATTTATAAACAAGACAATAAACATCTCCATGCATGTGGGTGGGGCCTGTCATCCAGTGCTTTCAGATGGATGGGCAGGGAGCTGCCTTTGTGGCAGCATGGAGAGTTCTTTTATTTTGGGCATGAAAGTCCACATTAGTTACCCTAATTATTGTTAGACAACTTTTTGAAATAGAAGTCCTTTGATTTTTTTTTTTGCTAGGAGTGTAGTGGGGACTGGGGGTGGGGAGATGGATGCCCAACCACTAGGCATTCTATGTGTGTATACGTGTTTATGTGAGTGTGTGTGTATACGTGTGTGTGTGTGTGTAGTGAGGAAGGTTTGTTTTAACATCTCCTCTCCATTTTGTTGGTAATAACTGCTTTTTACTTCGCAAACCATCTCTCCCCTCCATTCTATGTGATCCTGTACAATTATTCGTCATGGTGCCCTGCATTTTCCACCACTATGGTAGACTCGTGACCCAAGATGTGCAAGCACAGGTTATTTCTCCTGGCTACAGGGGTATTTCCAGGAATAGGCACTTAAAATGGACCAATCAGAATCTTTCCTTAGATTTGATTTATGGGTCTCCCCTTTCTCTGGGGCCTTGAGCTATAAAGACCATGCAAGCCTGGAGCTGTCAGTGACCATGTTTCTTGACTACATGGGAGAAGCTTCCTATAGAATGAAGCCACTATGCTGGTGGAGGCGGGCAGAGAGATAGAGAGACAGAGACAGAGAGACAGAGAGAGATGTTGAGATTCTTGGATCTAACATCGTTTGATTTCTACTCTGAACCTTCAAGTTATGTAGACCAACAGATTCTCTTTGTGACTTAGGCTAGTTTGACTTGGGTTGTGTCATTTGAAACTGAGAAGGATCAAGAATAACCCAGAAGGTTTCTATGGGTAGCAGAAATTTGGTTCTACTTGTACTCAGGAGACCCCAGGAAGGGTATCTGGGTGGTACATGGAGGTGAGGCTGAACACCAGGTGCAGAGGTTGGAAACCTCAACAAAGATCCATGGGCTCAACCATGGCTTGGAAAGAGAATAGCTTCAGCTTTTCAAATGGGCCAAGTGATCACCAGGAAGTGCAGCATGGTATACCAAGACCCTTTCCCAAATGTCCTGGGCTGGGTCAATCCTGAAGACTATGGTACAACTTCAAGGGAGGGGGAAGAGATTCCTCCAAAACATGACTTAAATTGCCTACCAACCTGGGTCAGGTGAGCTAAATTGATTTGCTTTGAAAAGCTAAAGCATTGTGACATTTCATGTACCTGAGTGTCATGGAAGACATCATGCTATTGACTCCCCCTCTTCTTATCATCGTCATCATCGTCAACCTGTCACCATCCCCATCATCTCATCTCCCAAGTCTATGCTGCTCCGTGTTAAGTGACACCGTGTGTGAAACACTAACAGCCAAGCTTAGGCTCATCCCTGTCTCATTGTTCCTCACTAAGGGTTAAAACAGGTTCAAGTCTTTTCCCTCCCAGGGTCACCTTGTTATACTCTGATGTTAGACATAGAACATCTTCAGATCAAGATCTGAAATAATGTGTCCATCAAGTCCTTAGCTGCTGAGATAACAGAACAAGGGTGATCCAAGAACAGATGAAAGCAAGTAAGTGTCTTCAAACATTAACAAAAGGCCGGAACTAGACAAGGAAAAAGGAATCTAACAGCGAGTTAGTCAACATGGCATAAGATCTGCAAGACAGTTTCAGAGTTCCGATATGAGGGAGCGGGTCCGATCAGGGAGGGCTACTCCACAGAACTAGGCTCTATGCCACGTCTAGAAGGAGTTGAATTAATTACTTAGTTTATAATACAATGGCCTAAGGGGCAAAATAGTCGTGACCATTCATTGCATAAATGTTGACTGAGCATCTCTTATGTGCCAGGTTATGTCCTGGTCCAAGAACAAACCGGATATGTAGCCCATCCTGCAGGTCTGTTGTCCCAAAGAGGAGATAAGCAGGTGCAGGAATAACTTTGATCCAGTAGAAAGAAATACGTGACGTAGGAGCCATACACTTAGAGATAAAGTTCTACAGTATTTGTGTTAAAATGTTTCAAAATGTTAAAAAAAAATTGAGTCAGGTGAGATAAGATGTTCTTCTGGATCTGGGTTAATAAGAGAGAGAATTTAAAGTTCACTACGAAAGCTACCTACATGGGAAGGGAAAAATATTATTTAATGACCTTCCTCCAAAACCCACATCTGATGTCTGTTAGGAACGTAAGAAATAAACAGGGAATAGAACCAGGGAAGCCCAATACAGGTGGCATTTGATACAAGCTGCTGTTTCCATACAGGTGGAGCTTCAGGAGATATTCTTAAGCAAATATGGGCAGGTTCATGGGGAAGGACTTAGCAAAAGTGTGGGCCAAGCAACTTCACCTTGACCTTGAACTAGGAGCCTGCCTTAGCACAGGTACATGAGATAGCAGAGGTCTTTAGCAGATGCCGGAGGGCTGCGGGAGCTTTAGGCAGTGTGCACAGCTGAGGCAAAAGGATTCATGATGGGGGAACGAGGCTTCCTGTAGGCACGTCCTGCAGACACTGGGGGCAGAATGATGATGACCTGCTGAATTTCCTGTGTTTCTTCAGCCAGGTTTGCAGACCAGGACTTTAGCTTCAGCTAAATTCGAGTGTGTTTTCTCAGGACAGTGTTTCTCACCCTTAATGTACATATGAATCCCTTGGGGGTTTTCTGAAAAGGCAGATTTTGGTTCACTTAGTCTGAGTTGGACTTGACTTTGAATACCAGGTAGGTCCCGTCCCAGACCTGTTGAATCAGGATCTGCATTTTAAAAAATTAATTATTTTTGAAATTGAAGTGTAGTTGATTTACCATACTTTATGAGTTTCAGGTGTACAACACAGTGATTCAATATTTTTATAGATTATACTCCATTTAAGTGATTATAACATACTGGCTCTATTCCCTGTGCTGTACAATATATCCTTGTAGCTTATTTATTTTATGCATAGTAGTTTGTACCTCTCATGACTAGTAACCACAAGTTTGTTTTCTTTATCTGTGAGTCTGTTTCTTTTTTGTTACATTCACTAGTTTGTTTTACTTTTTAGATTCCACATATGAGTGATATCATACAGTATTTGTCTTTGTCTGACTTATTTCGGTTAGCATGAGGCCCTCTAAGTCCATCCATGTTGCTGCAAATGGCAAAATTTTCATTCTTTTTTATGGTTGAGTAGTATACTCGTGTGTGTGTGTGTGTGTGTGTGTGTGTGTGTATCTCCATTGTGTGTGTATATATCTCACATCTTCTTTATCCATTCCTCTGTTGATAGACACTTAGGTGGCTTCCATATCTTGGCTGTTGTAAATAACGTTGCTATGAACATTGGGGTGTATGTATCTTTTTGAATTAGTGTTTTTGTTTTCTTCAGATTTATACCCAGGAGTGGGATTGCTGGATCATATGGTAGTTCTATTTTTAGTTTTTTGAGGAACCTCCATACTGTTTTCCAGAGTGGCCCTAAATGTAAGGCCGGAAACCAGAATCTGCATTTTGACAAGATTCCCTGGGAGATTTTCAGACACGTTATAGGGGCAAAATAGTCGTGACCATTCATTGCATAAATGTTGACTGAGCATCTCTTATGTGCCAGGTTATGTCCTGGTCCAAGAACAAACCGGATATGTAGCCCATCCTGCAGGTCTGTTGTCCCAAAGAGGAGATAAGCAGGTGCAGGAATAACTTTGATCCAGTAGAAAGAAATACGTGACGTAGGAGCCATACACTTAGAGATAAAGTTCTACAGTATTTGTGTTAAAATGTTTCAAAATGTTAAAAAAAAATTGAGTCAGGTGAGATAAGATGTTCTTCTGGATCTGGGTTAATAAGAGAGAGAATTTAAAGTTCACTACGAAAGCTACCTACATGGGAAGGGAAAAATATTATTTAATGACCTTCCTCCAAAACCCACATCTGATGTCTGTTAGGAACGTAAGAAATAAACAGGGAATAGAACCAGGGAAGCCCAATACAGGTGGCATTTGATACAAGCTGCTGTTTCCATACAGGTGGAGCTTCAGGAGATATTCTTAAGCAAATATGGGCAGGTTCATGGGGAAGGACTTAGCAAAAGTGTGGGCCAAGCAACTTCACCTTGACCTTGAACTAGGAGCCTGCCTTAGCACAGGTACATGAGATAGCAGAGGTCTTTAGCAGATGCCGGAGGGCTGCGGGAGCTTTAGGCAGTGTGCACAGCTGAGGCAAAAGGATTCATGATGGGGGAACGAGGCTTCCTGTAGGCACGTCCTGCAGACACTGGGGGCAGAATGATGATGACCTGCTGAATTTCCTGTGTTTCTTCAGCCAGGTTTGCAGACCAGGACTTTAGCTTCAGCTAAATTCGAGTGTGTTTTCTCAGGACAGTGTTTCTCACCCTTAATGTACATATGAATCCCTTGGGGGTTTTCTGAAAAGGCAGATTTTGGTTCACTTAGTCTGAGTTGGACTTGACTTTGAATACCAGGTAGGTCCCGTCCCAGACCTGTTGAATCAGGATCTGCATTTTAAAAAATTAATTATTTTTGAAATTGAAGTGTAGTTGATTTACCATACTTTATGAGTTTCAGGTGTACAACACAGTGATTCAATATTTTTATAGATTATACTCCATTTAAGTGATTATAACATACTGGCTCTATTCCCTGTGCTGTACAATATATCCTTGTAGCTTATTTATTTTATGCATAGTAGTTTGTACCTCTCATGACTAGTAACCACAAGTTTGTTTTCTTTATCTGTGAGTCTGTTTCTTTTTTGTTACATTCACTAGTTTGTTTTACTTTTTAGATTCCACATATGAGTGATATCATACAGTATTTGTCTTTGTCTGACTTATTTCGGTTAGCATGAGGCCCTCTAAGTCCATCCATGTTGCTGCAAATGGCAAAATTTTCATTCTTTTTTATGGTTGAGTAGTATACTCTTGTGTGTGTGTGTGTGTGTGTGTGTGTGTGTGTGTGTGTATCTCCATTGTGTGTGTATATATCTCACATCTTCTTTATCCATTCCTCTGTTGATAGACACTTAGGTGGCTTCCATATCTTGGCTGTTGTAAATAACGTTGCTATGAACATTGGGGTGTATGTATCTTTTTGAATTAGTGTTTTTGTTTTCTTCAGATTTATACCCAGGAGTGGGATTGCTGGATCATATGGTAGTTCTATTTTTAGTTTTTTGAGGAACCTCCATACTGTTTTCCAGAGTGGCCCTAAATGTAAGGCCGGAAACCAGAATCTGCATTTTGACAAGATTCCCTGGGAGATTTTCAGACACGTTACATTTTGAGCAGTGCTGCTCTAGAGTATGAAGGCTTTGGCTTTTAGCATTAAAGGCTCCTGTGGTCGGTATAGATGGATCGCCCAAATTCCTTTCCCTTTACGTTGTTTTGCATGGCCTCAGAGCCAAGGCACTAAACTCTAGAGGATCAATCTCAACCAAGGGGGATTTGGCCTCCAGGGAACATGTGGCAAAGTCTGGAGAGGTATGTGGTTCTTGCAACTGAGAGGATGTTACTGGGATCCAGTTGGTGCAGGTCAGGGATGCTGTTAAACAGCCTGCAATGCCCAGGACAGACCCCACAACAGAGAACTACCCAGCCCCAAATGTCAATAGTGCTGAGGTTGAAAACCCTGCTGTAGAGGGATCAGCCTTGGATTTAGATGGCTTGTCCAATGTGGTCAATCCCACACAAAGTCTCACGTTAGCTCTGAATTTATCAATGACAGAAGTCAGGCCATGGTCAAATTTTAGACCCACCCATGGAAAGGTGGTAGATTTTATAACAGAGAAAAAGAATTAAAAAGGAATGGATACTTTTACTATAAACATAACATCGCATCTACTCGTAGTTAAGGTATAGAAATGATGCAATTAGATTATTGTCAACTTGAGGGTTAAGGCAATTAAAGTGGCCTGCATTTGTAACATTTCTCATGACCTCATCATTTTTAATTTAAGAAAGTCTCTTTCCTTTCATTTAAGTAATAGTGTATACTTTCTCTTACACCTGTTGCAAGTATTGGGCACAAGGGAATTAAAAATGCCAGGAAAATGCAAACACAGCAAATGTTATTCTCTCCAAAGTACTCTGTCCTTCCAGTTCTGTTCCCTGCCCTTCCTGCATCCTGGGAGGCTGACCCCTATGGCTGCATCAACAGGTCCACTTGAGCTGTGGCTTCCTGTTGGGTTTGGCCCCAGGGAGGACCAGCGGAAGAATCAGAGGAGGGAGGAGAGTGAGGTCAGGATGTTTATTCCTCTGGGCCCCTCTCTGGGGAGGGGTGTGGGTGTGTCCCTTGACTGAAGGCCACACCCCCAGGCTCCTCTCCTCACTCCACCCCCCGCCCTCCCCACCCCCCGACTTTCCAGGCATGGAGATGGTAACAACTACCCCACCATTACAAATTCCTTGAGATTTCCCTACACCTGCCCACATCTTTGCTGAAAGTCCTTTTATTAAAGTCTCCTTGAGTTACAGTTCGAAGGGGCTACATATTTTCCGTCAGGACTTTGACTGATACACACTCTGATCAATCAGTCTCACTACCAGAACTTCGCCCATGGCTCTTCCTAAGGTCACCAAGGATAACCATATTGCTGGTCCAATGGCTAATTCTCAATACTCACCTTAGGGGACCTATCGCAGCATTTAACACGCTGACCCTTCCACCTCCTCGGCCCATTTTCTTTACTTGGCTTCTACCACCTTCTCCTGGTTTCCTCCCCAGCCACTCCTTCTCATCTTCCTTCCCAGCTTCCCTTCTCCACACTCACTCCCTTGGTAATGCCATCAACTCCCACGGCTTTTCAGTACCGTCTGTTGGCTAATGACTGTCAAGTTCATACCTGAAGCTCAGGTATGCACTTCTGTAAATGCAGATGCCTTTATTCACCTGCCTACTCAACACCCCCACGTGGATGTCTGACAGGCATCCCAAAGTCAACATGACCAAGAGTGAACTCCTGACCTGTCCCCAGAGCACTGCTTCACTCTGTCTTTCCCATCTCATTCCATGGGGATTTCTACTTCTAGGGGGCTTAGGCTGAAAACCCTGGAGTCACCCTTGACCCCTCACACCCCTTATCCAATTGTTTCTCGTTTCAAATTATATCCAGAAACTGACCACTTCTCACCTGCTCCATGGTTCCTGCCTTGTCTGAGCCGCCGCCATCTTGCCACCTGTATGACACCCTCACCTGTATGACTCCCTCACCTGTATAACTGCTTCTGCCTTTGCTTCCTACAGTCTCTTCTCAACACACTGGCCAGAGTGATCGCTTTATGTGCAAGTCACATCATCTCACTTTGTCTCAGAATAAGACAAAGTCTCACAGTGGGAGACAGGGTCCCACATGGTCCAACGCCCTGTTTCCAATCCCTGTTATGCTGTCTTGCTCAGTGTGCTCCGGACACCCTTGTCTTCTGGCTGGTCCTCCAACATGCCAGGCTCACCCTTGCTCTGGGGCCTCGGCCCTGGTTTGTCTCTCTGCCTGGCAGGCTCTTCCCCCAGATGTCTGTTTGCTTGACACCCTCACGTCCTTCAATTTTTTTTCAAATGTCACTTTCTCAGCGAATCCCCCTCCGACCCTATTTACAGTTACAACTCCTCCCCCATCCCATTCCTCTTAACCAGCTGTACTTTTTCTATATTCATAACATTTGTCACCTTCTAATATAATTTACTTTTTAAAAAAAAATTCTAGGGGCTTCCCTGGTGGCGCAGTGGTTGAGAGTCCGCCTGCCGATGCAGGGGACACGGGTTCGTGCCCTGGTCCGGGAAGATCCCACATGGAGCGGCTGGGCCCGTGAGCCATGGCTGCTGAGCCTGTGCGTCCGGTGAAAAAAAAAAAAAAAAAAAATTCTAGATATTTTCTATTGGTGCTTAAAATTTTTTTCACACTACATAGTTTTTATTTATCACCAGCATCTTTTCCAGCTTCTCTTCCTTCTATATAATTTACTTTTAATTATGTTTACATTCATTGACTGTCTCCCCCCTCCTCCTCCCTGCCCCCCACCATCCCAGAGCAGGAACCTTGGCCAGACATCTGTTTCATCTGGTGTGATCCGTGCACTTGAATAGTGCTGGAACATAGCAAATGCTTAAGAAATGTTTATTAAATGACTGTGTAAAGAATCTAATAGGTCTAATTCTATGCCTGAAAAGCAGAGGTTATTCTTCCTAGTCAAGTGTGTGTGGGATACAAACAAAAACTGACCACATGTTAGGTCTCAGGGAAAACATCAATTAATTTAAACAAAAAAGGTAGAAATAGTACAGACGTGGTCTACAACACAATAAGAAGCAGTAATAACTAACAAAAGAAGAAAGAAAAGCCTCTATCACTGGGAAAGGGAATTCTTCTAGATGACTGTCATATATATGAAGACATTTTTAATATTGTAGAATAATGAAAACAGCATTTCACGGTTACAGGTTATAGATTAAACCATACACAGAAAATTGATAGTCAAATGCATTCATAAGCGAGGAAGAATGAAATGAATAAATTAAGCATTCAATGCAAGAAGTTAGAAAAAGAATGACAAAATACACAGAAAGGAGTGTAGGAAGGAAACAAGACAGATAAGAACAGATTGTAATAAGTAAAAAAAGAGAGAAATAGCAGAACTGACAAGTCAAAGAGCCGATTCAAGAGGGGAAAATACCTAATAATATAATCTACGAATCTGATAAAAAAAAAATGGAGACAGAGCCAGCATACAAAATCAGAAGTGTGAAAAGGAAATAACTACGGATATAGCAGCGATAGGTACATTGTTTCTGCCCCTCTCCTAGGGTTGGGGAGTGGGCACCTTTTCCCCAAAGACCAGTCGCCACTGAACCACAGCTGAACCACGGAGATGAGGTTCTCCAGCTTCTCAGAGGTCAGTTGCAACACTGGGTGGATTTCCCGACGCCCCTTGCAGGTAGCTGTGCCTGGCTTCTCCACATTGAGCACCAAACCTGCCCCCTGCCTTGCTGTTTCTTCCATGGTCACCATTGGTCTCATTCTGGTCTCGAATAAGGGTTCAAATGTGAAGTCTTCTCCTTAAGGTCTCAGGGAGGCTTCCTGTCTCCCAGGACAACTGAGCAGGTTCCTTAAGTCCCTCAGAGATGTCACTGGATTTCTGCCTTGGGTGTTGCCTCTCCCCTTTGCCACCAGACAGGGTCCATCCGTCCGCCACTGCCTCCTTGTCCGTGAGTCAGTGGGCAGTTAGGGGTCCTCTTTAGCCAGGCTTGGAGTTTGCCTGCTATCCAGCCCTGGTTGTTTCTGTCTTGGGACTGGGTAGATTCCCCCCAGTTCTTTGACCAGGTGATGGAGCATGAATGAACTGGTCTGTGCGCTGTGGAGGAGAGGCAGCACCTGGGGTGGGGAGCACAGTGAAATTCACCACCCCCAACCTTGGGGGTGCTGGGGAATCTGCTTAGTAGTCCTGGGAATCAGGAAGTCCTTCCTCAGCCCTTAAGACAGAGGACTCAGAATTTGACCCCACGTTCGAGACTAGAATGAGGCCAACAGTGACAGCAGAAGAGGAAGCAGAGCAGGGATGGGGTCAGCGTCCAGGTGAACTTTGTCCAGTGGCAGGGTGATGGGTCAGTCTACCACCAGACACGGCGATGCTGCTTCCACAGTTCTCTGCAATGCCCCGTCTCCGAGCTGCCCATCCAGGAACCTGCCCGGGTGCCAACACCACCTCCCCTCACACATGTTATTTGGGGTGGCAGTCGGCAGGCACTGAGCCATTGGGAATTGGCCTTCTGTTCAACTGCCTAAGGCCGGCTCTAGCTCCAGCTGCCAGTCAAGTGCAGGGACCTCCCACCTCCTTCCTGGTCCTTGAGGCTCACCATTACCTACCTTTGTTTATCAGTCCCTGTTTCTTGTAACTGCTGGAAAATGGGTGGCTTAAAATAGCACACTTTATTCTCCTATAGCTCAGGAGGTCAGAGGTCCAAAGTCAGTTTCACTGCATAGAAATCAAGGTGTAGGCAGGGCTGTGTTCTCTCTAGAGGCTGTAGGGGAGGGTCTGTTTCCTTGCCTTTCCAGCTTCTAAAGCTGCATTCCTTGGCTTGTGGCCCCTTCCTCCATCTGCAAAGCCAACAGTGCGATATCTTGCTTCAGTAGTCACTTTGCTTTTCTCTTCTTTGGTAAAATCTCCCTTTGCCTTCGTCTTATAATAAAGGATACTTCCTGATTACATGTAGAGCCTCCCCTGCCTAATCCAGGGTAATATCCCCGTCTCAAATTCCTTCTTTTAATTACTTCTGCAGAGTCCCTTTGGCCACCTAAGGTAACAGTCACGGGTTCCAGGGATTAGGACCTTGATATCTTTGGGATATTCACCCCACCACAGTTCCCATCACTGTGGCTTCTCACAAGGGTGTTCAGCTGTTGAAGCAAGTTTTTCTTGCCCTGACGCGTGCCCTAATCTCCCACGAGCCCCAAGGTGTCCCAATGTGGGGTGCCCAGTGCAAGCTGTGCTGCTGGTCCTTTTCTTGTCCTGGGCTGTTCACCCAGAGCCCCTGTGTGGGCGGAGTCTGATCCCACACTGGCTAAGGTCCTGGCACCAGCTCGGTCATATCGCACTCATGAACCTCTTCCTCCAGGCTGCCTGCTGCACAGGCCCCCTGCCTCCCTTGAAATCCTTCAGGGACCTTCCCTTGAGTAGGGCTGGCCATTATCCTGCCCCATCAATTCCGACCTAAAGGAGGAGTCCCTGCTCCTGGTTGAAGCGTCTGTTCCGAAGTCTTCCCCTGCCCCAGGGACTCTACTGCTATCACCACCCCTGGCCCTCTGCTGCCCCTGGCCCCTGAGAAGGCATTCCGACTCGCTGAAAGCCATGCGGGGTCCTCACCTGCTCAGTTTGCATGCCTCGTGGTGGAGGTCAGCACAATGCACATGCACCTCTCGTGTCTGAGGCTGGGGAGACTCACTCCGGGTACCATCCCGAGAGAGCAGCAGTGATGTTTATATATCTCACAGTGAAACATCTATGAGATAAATAAATCTCTCTCATCCTACTGCTCATGTCTTCATAATATGGCATATCTGTTGTGTCAAATATCCCCTCCCCATAAAGGCTGAGGGTGAGGAGGAAAGAGAAGGGGGTCTTAGAAGCCCAGCGTCTGTCAACCACCCTCTGCGGGCTCCAACTGCTTTAGTGCTGCTCCACCCACAGGGCAGAAGTGGTATTGCATCTAATTCTCACAGAAAGTCCAGGAGGTAGTATTGTCCTTTTCAGATAAGAAAGCTGTCTCAGAGAAATTAAGTAACTTGCTCTGGATGGCACAGCTGGTAAGTGGCAGCCAGAATTTGAGAAGTATACTTGTTCTTTTTACCACAACGTGCAGCTTTTGTGAAGTGAGAATATGTGGGGTTGAAAGACATAAAGATACTACAGCAAAATGGCCACAGTCCTAGAGGATAAAACTCTCTCTTTCTGGAAGGGAGGGAAGAGAGAGACCCTCAGGGGTTCAGGGAACTGGCAGGGGCTCATCCTGAGACCCTTACCTCCCAGCCCTTATCAAGGGTTCCCTGAGGGTCCCAATCATTTTGTTTGAGGTATGTCTCTTTCAACCACAAATGACCGCAAACCCAACTCAGACTGCCTTAGGCCATAAAAGAGCCTATATAGACTTGAGTATCCAGAAAAACTCCAGTCTCTCCCCATCTTTAGCACTCCTTTTTTTGTGTTGCTTTATTCTCCATCTCTGAGAGGTGGCAAGATGGCTGCCAGCAGCTGTTGGTCTACACCCGCCAGGTTCAAATCCACAGAGGGAGCTCCTTCCAAACCCTTGGAACAAAAGTCCAGGTCTGACCATCACTGGCCCAGATTGGTTCACTGCCCAACCCCTGGAACCAATCACAGGAGCCAGGAGAAGGGATTGGCTGATGGGCTCAGGCTTTTGACTTCATGGGTGTGGAGCCCATGAAGCAGTAGGTGGGAGGGTGGGTTTATTTGTTTTTCTAATTCCCTTAGATGAGATTTAGGTTGTTTATTTGAGATTTTTCTTGTTTCTTGAGGTAGGCCTGTATTGCTCTAAACTTTTCTCTTAGCTTTTGCTACGTCCCATAGATTTTAGAAAGTTATGTTTTTATTTTCATTTGTCTCAAGGGATTTTCTGATTTCCTCTTTGATTTTTTGTTGACCCATTGGTTTTGGTTTTTTTTTTTTTTTTAATTTATTTTTGGCTGTGTTGGATCTTCGTTTCTGTGTGAGGGCTTTCTCTAGTTGTGGCAAGCGGGGGCCACTCTTCATCGCGGTGCACGGGCCTCTCACTATCGTGGCCTCTCTTGTTGCGGAGCACAGGCTCCAGACGCGCAGGCTCAGTAGTTGTGGCTCACGGGCCTAGTTGCTCCGCGGCATGTGGGATCTTCCCAGACCAGGGCTCGAACCCGTGTCCCCTGCATTAGCAGGCAGATTCTCAACCACTGCGCCACCAGGGAAGCCCTGACCCATTGGTTTTTTAATAGCATGTTGTTTAGTCTCCACATGTTTGTGTTCTTTCCATTTTTCTTCCTCGTAATTGATTTCTAGTTTTATACCATTGTGGTCAGAAAAGATGCTTGATATAATTTCAATCTTCTTAAATTTATTGAGACTTGTTTTGTGGCCTAGTACGTGATCTATCCTGGAGAAAGTTCTATGTGCACTTGTAAAGAATGTGTATTCTGCTGTTTGTGGGTAGAATGTTTTATAGATGTCTGTTAAGTCCATCTAATCTAATGTGTCACTTAAAGTTACCATTTCCTTATTGAGTTTCCGTATGGATTATCTTTCCACTGATGTAATTGGGGTGCTAAAGTTCCCTAATATTGTATTATTGTCGATTTCTCCCTTTATGTCTGTTAATATTTGTTTTATATATTTAGGTGCTCCTGTATTAGGTGTATATATGTTTATAAATGTTATATCTTCTTCTTGGATTGACCCCTTTATCATTATATAATACCCTTCTTTGTCTTTTGTTATAGACCTGTTTTAAAGTCTACTTTGTGTGATATGAATATTGCTACCCCAGCTTTCTGTATATATGGACTATCTTTTTCTATCCATTCACTTTCAGTCTGTTTGTGTCTTCAGCTCTAAAGTGAGTCTCTTTTAGGCAGCATTTAGGTAGGTCTTGTTATTTTATCCAGTCAGCCACCCCCTGTCTTTTGATTGGAGCATTTAGTCCACTGACATTTTATTTTAACATTTAAAACTTTTATTGATGGGTCCAGCCTCTGAATATTTGTAGAGTTTCTTGTTCACCGTGTAGAGCACATGTGTATTATCAAGACCTTCCATGTATTACCCACTTCCTGCTCTTACGGTCTGAATAGTATGAGGTCCTTGATATAGTTGACCAGTGTGATGGCCTGCAGGATGTACAGATAGTTCGGTTCTCTTCAGTCTATCTTATGATGGAAGGTGAAAGTACTAAACTAGCCCTCAAATAATGTATATTATTGTCAGCTCCATGTGAATGTATATTCATTCTGATCTACTTTCTTGATAGGGATGAAAAAGAGCACATTCACCAGATTGAGGACTGTATACTTGAGGACCAGTACGATGCTGATATGCTCTACCAAGGAGACACATCTGGCCCAGTTTATTCCATTGCAGCAAATTCTTGTTTGAATTTCTGGAATCTGTTATCATCATCTGAGACCTATCTGTTTTCTTCAGTTAGTCCATTGACACTTAAAGTAATTATTGATAGGTATGTACTTATTGCCATTTTGTTACTTGTTTTCTGGTCATTTTGATGGTTCTTCTCTCTCCCTTTCTTCTTCTTCTAGTCTCTTCCTTTGTGGTTTGATTTTCTTTAATGTTAGGTTTGGGTTTCATTCTCTTTGTTTTGTGTGTATCTAGTGCAGGTTTTTGACTGGCGGTTACCATAAGGTTTATACCTATATTTACTTGTTTTAGACTTATAGTCATTTAAGTTCAAACACATTCTAAAAGCACTACATTTTTTACTCCCTCCCCCATGTTTTATGTATTTGATGTCATATTTTACATCCTTATATATATCCTTTAATTGTTTAGCATAGTTATAGTTGATTTTACAATTTTTGTCTTTTAACCTTTGTACCAGCTTATTTAAGTTGTTGGTCCACTGCCATTAGTATATATTTACCTCAACCAATGAGATTTTTCCTTCCATATATTTCCTTATTTCTTGTTATAGCCTTTTCTTTTTCACTTGAAGTTCCTTTAACACTTCTTGTAAGGCTGGTTTAGTGGTGATAAACTCTTAATTTCTCTTGTCTGGGAAACTCTTTCACTCTCTTTCAGTTTTGAATGATAACCTTGCTGGGTAAAGTATCCTTGCTTGTAGATGTTTTCCTTTCAGCACGTTAATAAATCATGTCACTCCCTTCTGGCCTGCAAAGTTTCTGCTGGAAAATCACCTGATAGCCTTATGGGGTTATCTTTGTATGCGACTCTTTGTTTTTCTCTTGCTGCCTTTAAAATTCTTTCTTTATTTTTAAATTTTGCCATTTTAATTATGATATGTCTTGGTGTGGGTCTCTTTGGGTTCATCTTGTTTGGAACTCTATGCCTTCTGTACCTGGATATCTGTTTACTTGTTCAGGTTAGGGAAGTTTTCAGCTGTAACTTCATCAAAAACGTTTTCTGCCCCTTTGTCTCTCTCTTCTCCTTCTGGGACCACTATAATGTGAATGTTGGTATGCTTGATGTTGTTCCAGAGCTCCCATAAACTATCCTCATTAAAACTTTGTTTTTCTTTTTTGCTGTTCTGATTGGCTGATTTCCCAGTTTTCTGCCTTACAGATCACGTATGTATTCTGCATCACCTAATCTGCTGTAATTCCTTCTAGTATATTTTTCACTTCAGGTTTTGTATTCTCCAGCTATGATTTGTTCTGTTTTATGTTTTTTAGTTCTTTGTTGAAGTTCTCACTGTGTTCCTCTATTTTTTCCCTGGGTTCAGTGAGCATTTTTATTACTATTGCTTTGAACTCTTTATCAGGTAAATTATTTCTCTCCATTTCATTAGGGCTTTTTTCTAGGATTTTTAATCTTGTTCTTTCATTTTGAACATATTCCTCTGTCTTCTCATTTTGTTTGACTTTCTCTGTTTGTATCTATGAAATTGGGAGAACCAGTTACCTACCCCAGTCTTG
This sequence comes from Neophocaena asiaeorientalis asiaeorientalis, assembly GCF_003031525.2. Taxonomy (NCBI): domain Eukaryota; kingdom Metazoa; phylum Chordata; class Mammalia; order Artiodactyla; family Phocoenidae; genus Neophocaena; species Neophocaena asiaeorientalis. The sequence continues at coordinate 786,106 of NW_020173679.1, read as the reverse complement.
AAGGTGTGTTCTTGTGTAGGAGAGTCCCTGTGCAGTCTGTGTGTGCCCGGTGGCTTCGGTGGGAGAGCTGGATCTGAAGTGAGCATGGGTGGTGTCTTCTCCTGGGGTGCGCTGGTGACCAATGCCTTGGTCGGAGGTGAGGCTGGAGTTGGAGGGGCTGGAGCTGGGGCCTGGTGCAAGATGGGGCTTCTCTCAGGCTCAAAGGCAGTCACTGCCTTGTTGGGTGTGTGTGTGACTGAGCCCTGAGGGGCTAGAGTAGGAGCCCTGAGGGAGTGGGGCTTCTCCCCAGAAAGATGGAGGTTTCTGCTTTGATTGGGGATTGGGTAGAGGCAGGGCCCAAGGGGCTGGAACAGCTGTTTTGAGCTGGCCCCACTTCTCCCTGTGCAAGTGATGGCAGTCTCTGCCCTGGTTGCGGGGGATGGGATCGGCCTGAGGGGTTAGAGCTGCATTCCGAGCTGGCTATGCTTCTCCCTGGTGTGTGTGATGATGGTCTCTGCCTGGATGGGGAGCAGTGCCAGAGCAGGTAGGGCTGGAGTAGGAGCCTGGTGTGGGCTGGGGGTGTACTGGGGTGGTCCTGGAAGGTTGGCCAGAGAACCAGGCAGTTTTCAATCTGCTGCCTCTGTGCCGGGACCGGGAGTAAGCAAATCTGTGTGCACGGTCTTCAGCAGCAGAGTCTCAGCTTCTTACAACCCTCTGGTAGCCCCACTGGTTTCCAGACCAGCCAAGAGCGCTCATCTTCCCAGTGCCAGGTCCCAGGGCTGGGGTGCCTAATATGGGACTCGAGCCCCTCAGTCCTTAGGGAGGATCCCCGAGCCTCTGACATCTCCCTTCTCTTCTGGGTCACTCACTAGGGATGTAGGTCCCGACTAGATGGTTTCTCCCCTCCTACGAGACTCTGTGTGGTTCTTTATTTATAACCTTGGTTGTGGAAGAGCCGTTCTGCTAGTCTTCAGATTGTTCTCTGAGAGAGTTGTTTTTCTTTTTTTTTGGCGGTACGTGGGCCTCTCACTGTTGTGGCCTCTCCCGTTGCAGAGCACAGGCTCTGGACGCACAGGCTCAGTGGCCATGGCTCACGGGCCCAGCCGCTCCGCGGCATGTGGGATCTTCCCAGACCGGGGCATGAACCCGCGTCCCCTGCATCAGCAGGCAGACTCTCAACCACTGTGCCACCAGGGAAGCCCGAGAGAGTTGTTTTTTATGTAGATGTAGTTCTGATGAGTTCATGGGGGGAGGTGAACCCAGGGTCTTCCTACTCTGCCATCTTGATTCTTCCTTGAGGATACTTTTAATGCAAGTAACAGAAACCCTGACTCAAACTGGTTTAAACAATTAAAGAAGTCTATTGAATTTGTGTAAGGAAAACACAAGAGGCTTTCAGGTAAGGTTTGAGGCAGACGCACATGCTTATTATTACTATTGCTTCCCAAAGCCTCCAGCTGTACATTTTTCTCCATATTTTATTCCAGATACCTTGGACTTTCCCCTCCTCCTTTGCCTCCCCCCTCGTCCTCTTCCTCCCCTCCTTCTTTTGTCTTGCATATCTGCCTGAGAAGAGATTTCACACATCCTCAATTTCATTTCCTATACTCTCTTGCTTGCTAACTACACCTTCTTTTAGTTCCTTCTGTTTCTGTTCTGAACCACAATTTCTTTCTCTCTGTCTGCAAATATGTCAAGCTTGGTCCTCCCTCTGTGCCCTTGACTTAGCTGCTCCCTCTGTCTGGACATTTTCTCTTTGATCATCTTAGGGCTGACTTCTTCGTATCATGCATGATCTCACTTCAAATGCCTTCTCCTATGCAGCGCCTTTCATGGCCACTCTATCTCAAATACATAGCCTGCTTTCCCACTCCCCTCTATTAGTCTCCTGTTTTAGTTTCTTTATATCATGTATTAATATCTTTTTTCCTTGCAGTCTGTTTACTGGCTGCATCTGTCTCTTCCCAGTGACTTGTAAGTGCCAAAGGCAGGGACCTTGCCTGATTGGCTTTTGCTAAATCCTTAGTGCCTGGAACATTGAAAGCTCAATAAGTGTCCTGTTGAATGAATGAATGGAAAGTGGAAATAACAAGATTATCTACCTTATAAGGGTGCTAAGAGGATTGAATGAGAAAATGCACTTAAAATGCTTGGCCTGGGACCTGCCACACAGTAAAAGCCAGCAAGTTAGAGTTGTTGAGACACGTCGTTTTTGCTGCTGTCATCAGTATCCTGGCTTCTGAGCACCTTCCGCCATCACACTCTCATTTGGATGGAAGTTACTCCCAGGCCGTGACCCGGTCAGCCAGCTGTGGCTCTTTCATCTCCTCTATGCTGCGTAATGTGGTCGATGAGATGTATTTCCCTTAAAGGAGGGAATTCATCAGTAGCTTTGCCCTTGAAAAGCCTCCTGGGCTAGGTTTGAACTAAATGTGGGAAGCTCAGATGGTCTAGATTTGATTTTCCAGGTCTTCAGAGACCAGCAGAAGCCTCACCACTTCATTGGCCAAATAAAAGCCATGGAAATAAAGTAAAGATGTGCTTTTGGGAAGGTGACTATAAAAAGGGCTGATTTTTTTAGCCTTTCCTAAAAGAGCCTTTTCTTTGAGACAAATCCTTTTCTCTGAGTCCACTCTCAGAGTTTCTTGAGCCAAGACAGGTAGCAGTACCATTATTAGACCTGGGTAGCTAGGGCCCTCACCTTAGGGTGAGGACCCTGCAGACCAAGGGAAGTGCCTGCCCAGAGCCTGTGGTTCCCCCTTCTAGGCTCTGATCTGGGTGCCTGTGACTCTGGAATTTCCTTGTCCAAATGGCTCTAAGGTCATCTCCAGGACCTGTGTGTGTTGCTTGCCCAGCCTTTTGAGTGAAGGTGACACTTGCTACATGAGCAAGAAATAAGCCTAAGTGTTGGCTGAGAATGAGAAAAATCTGAAATAGGTGTGGGAAGAAGGGCACGGTGAATATCAGTTAAGGCCTTAGAAGCAGCTGAAGCAGCGGGAACAGTGGCTATTTCACTAACCTTTTTAATGAAAGTGTTTTAGGAGATCTGGATGTGAAGAACTCTGTGACCATTGGCCTTGTATCTCCCTTTCAGTGTAGAAGTGAGGGCATCTTGTGATCACAAGATAACAGAGGCTCCATGTTGTAACAAGGAAGCGGGGTGTAATGGAAGGGCATAAGTGGATCTGAGTGGCCCAAGGAGTGGACTGTGTTAGGTACCATTTATGTGTCTCCCCAGATTCTTGCAGCCCACCTGTGTCCAGGACCCTCAGCAGTTGTTGCATCCAGGCCAGGCCCCAAGCTAACGGTGAACCAGGTGTGGTTTCTATTACCATTTACTCATTTATTTACTTAATTAATGTCCTGTTCCATCATGTATAGAATATTTTAAGTCTCAGATGGTCACCTTTCTGCCACGCAGCATCAACCTGACTTTATTCTATTTCCTATCCGGCAGTATGTGCCCTTTTAACTCCATCTTAAAACTGAAGACGAAAGCAAAATAAGATTGAGTTTTGGATTAGGGACAATCTCTGTTAATAGAGCCAAGACACAGCAGTAATTGAGAAATGGGTATTTCATTCTGGCCAGGTGGTATAAACTAGGACCTGGGGGCCCAGCTGGCTTGTGTGTCAGCTGGCACTCACAGCGACATCCCGGGCAAGCTTTCTAATACCATGGACAGTAGAAAGGACAGACTTTGGGTCAAGACAGCTCTGGGTTTGAATTCTCACTCTGTCAGTTACACACTGCTCAGGCATCACTGTGTGTGTGTGTGTGTGTGTGTGTGTGTGTGTGTGTGTGTGTGTGTTTATAGGGAAAATTTCCAGAAGTGGTTTTGCTAAGTCAAAGGATAAATGCTTTTGTAATTGACCAATTGCACCATGGTTTCTCCTCATAGCACACTTATCACTGATTTGCACAAGATTCCGGTTTTGTTTTATTTCATTCTTTTCTTCCCCTTCTTCCTCCATCTCCACGACCAGTTGTCCTTCATATGCTTTTTTTTAATCTATGGTTCCTTGAAAAATATTTAGTGTCTCTGCGTGTGTGCTTTTAAATTGTACACAAGATCTTGCACTGTACCTTTCCCTTTTTCTTCTGCCAAGATTGCAAAGTGGCATAGGCTGCTGGCTCTCTTCTCCAAAACCTATCTGGCAAAACTACAGATCTGAGGGAGAAATGTGGATTTGAAGAACTAACAGAAAAACCTATGCAGGGTCCTGCAAGAAGGTATGAAGCTGGTCGTGACTGCTGGGCGTGAGTGTCTGGGAGAAGGGGCCGGCTCTGCCCTGGAGCAGAGGTTGGCCAGTTTTGGCAAGGACGGGTTAGGTTCTTAAGCTCTCTTCTTCCTCTCCCTTTGCCTCTTCATCCCAGAAGCCAGAGCTGAGATGCTCAAGTTCTGGAGGGAATAGCAGGGCTGTCCCAAAACCTTGCTGGGGTGAGGAATTGTTGAAAACAATGGAGGCTGCTCAGCTACCATCAGGTGTTCATTCTTTTATCTCATCCTTCACTACTTCCTCCTCCACCACACTCTCCAATCCCAGGGATAGTTGATTTCAACCTCAGGATGTGGCTTCCTGCCAGTGCTGCTACTTCCCAGATTTTTTTTTGTGTTTATTTATTAATATTTATTTATTTATTTATTTATTTTTGGCTGCGTTGGGTCTTCGTTGCTACACGCGGGCTTTCTCTAGTTGCAGTGAGCGGGAGCTACTCTTTTTTGCGGTGCGCGGGCTTCTCATTGTGGTGGCTTCTCTTGTTGCGGAGCACCGGCTCTAGGTGCATGGACTTCAGTAGTTGTGGCACACGGGCTTCAGTAGTTATGACTTGCAGGCTCAGTAGTTGTGGCACACGGGCTTAGTTGCTCCGTGGCATGTGGGATCTTCCCAGACCAGGGCTAGAACCTGTGTCCCCTGCATTGGCAGGCATATTCTTAACCACTGCGCCAACAGGGAAGTCCCTTCCTAGATGTTTAATGAGGAAATCCTGACCAGAGCACCTGCCTGGGGTGGCAGCAAATGACATTCAACAAATCTAGGAGGCACCCCCTCCCTTCACCCTAAATTCACCTTGAGGCACACAGACCACACCCAATAAAGAAAAGGAGACATACTTGACAACACAGAACATCTGAACAGAATTGTCAGAATAGATGGGCAGGAAATTAAAATAAGCCTGTTATATACACGTATATAGGTAAGGGAAGATATTAGCGCTGTTAAGTCAAGAACAAGAAATCACTCAAACAAAATTTAAGTGTAAAAGTTAGTTATGAAGAATATAGTCGTTGAAATGGGAGAGCCAGCTGAAAAATGACACAGGGATTTTAGATTGAGAAATCCTCCAAGGAGAAATTGTAAAGAGAAAATATTGAAAATAGAAAATGAAATCTAAGAGTTGTGGAGGACAGATGTGCCAACATCTGGGTAATAGAAGTCTCAGGAGAGAGGGAAAAATGTAGGAAAGGAAATATTCAAAGAAACAATATAAAGTTTCTGTACTTAAAGTCAGAAAGAGAAAAACAAATACCATATGCTAACACATATATATGGAATCTAAAAAAAAAAAAAAATGGTTCTGAAGAACCTAGGGACAGGACAGGAATAAAGATGCAGATGTAGAGAATGGACTTGAGGACACGGGGTGGGTGGGGGAAGGGTAAGCTGGGATAAATCGAGAGCATGGACACATATACAGTACCAAATGTAAAATCGATAGCTAGTGGGAAGCAGCCGCATAGCACAGGGAGATCAGCTCCGTGCTCTGTGACCACTTAGAGGGGTGGGATAGGGAGGGTGGGAGGGAGATGTAAGGGGAGGAGATATGGGGAACATATGTATATGTATAGCTGATTCACTTTGTTATAAAGCAGAAACTAACGCACCATTGTAAAGCAATTATACTCCAATAAAGATGTTAAAAAAAATTTCCTGTATTTAAAAGGTGAAAGGACCTAAGAATGTACACAGGACAGATAAAAGAAAACTGACAACTAGACATATTATAGTGAAAGTTAAGAACATCAAAAATTCTTTTTCTTAGTTGAACTACAATGACGTACAATGCTATGTTAGCTCTAGGTGCACAGCCTACTGATTTGATATTACTATACGTTACTAAATGATCACTATGATAAATCTAATCACCATCTGTCACCATACAAAGTTATTAAGTATTATTGACTCTATTATCTATGCTGTATACTTCATCCTCATGACTCATTTATTTTGTAAATGGAAGTTTGTACCTCTTAGTCCCCTTCACTATTTCACTCATCGCCCCCCCTGCCCCCCCCCCCACTGCTACCCTCTGGCAATCTTTGTATATGAGTCTGTTTCTGTTATGTTTATTCATTTGTTTTGTCTTTTAGATTCCACTTTTAAGTGAAATCATATGGTATTTGTTTTTCTCTGTCTGACTTATTTCACTTAACATAATACCCTCTGGGTCCATCCGTGTTGTCACAAATGGGAAGATTTCACTTTCTTTTATGGCCAAATAATATTCCATAGTACATATATACCCTATCCTTTTTATCCACTCATGGGAACTTTGGTTGTTTCCCTATCTTGGCTATTGTAAACAATGCTGCAATAAACATAGGGATGCAAATATCTTTTTAAATTAGTCATTTTGTTTTCTTCAGAAAAATACCCAGATATGGAATTGCTGGATTGTATGGTAGCTCTATTTTTAATATTTTGAAGAACCTCCGTATTATTTTCCATAGTGGCTGCACCAATTTACATGCCCATCAAGAGTGCACAAGTGTTCCGTTTTGGCTACATCCTCAACAACACTTGGTTTGTTGTCTGTTTGATAATAACCATTTTGCAGGTGTGAGGTGATATCTCATTGTGGTTTTACTTTGCGTTATTGTGACGATTAGTGATGTTGGCTCTCTGTATGTCTTCTTTGGAACAATGTCTATACAGGTTATCAGCCCATTTTTAAATCAGGTTGTTTGTTTTTTTGATGTTGAGTCGTATGAGTTCATTGTATATTTTGGATATTAACCCCCTATCAGGTATGTCATTTGCAAATATCTTCTCCCATTCAGTAGGCTGCCTTTTCATTTTTTTGATAGTTTCCTTTGCTGTGCAAATCTTTCTAGTTTGATATAGTCCTATTTATTTGTTTTTGCTTTTGTTTCCCTTGCCTGAGGAGACATAGCCAAAAAAATTGCTAAGACTGTATGTATGTCAAAGTACATACTGCCTATATTTCCTCCTAGGAATTTTATGGTTTCAGGTCTTAACTGTAAGTCTTTAATTCATTTTGAGTTTATTTTTGTATATGGTGTCAGAAAGTAGTTCAGTCTGATTATTTGCATGTAGCTGTCCAGTTTTCCCAGCACCATTTATTGAAGAGCCTGTCTTTTTCCCGTTATATATTCTTGCCATCTTTGTTGTAGATTAATTGCCCATATAAGTGTAAGTTTATTTCTGGGATCTCTATTTTGTTCCATAGATATATGCATCTGTTTCTGTGCCAGTATCATACTTTTGGGAACATACAGTGTTTATCATACTGTAGCTTTGTAGTATAGTTTGAAATCAGTGAGCGTGATACCTCTAGCTTTGTTCTTCTTTCTCAAGATTGTTTTGGCTATTCAGAGTCTTTGTGATTCTATATAAATTTTAAAAGTATTTGTTCTAGTTCTGTGAAAAATTCCATTGGTATTTTGATAGGGATTGAATTGATTCTGTAGGAGGTAGTATGGTCATTTTAACAATATTAATTCTTCCAATCCAATGAGCACCATATTTTTTCCTTTCTTTGGGTGTGTATTGTCTTCAATTTCTTTCATCCATGTCTTATAGTTTTCTGAGTACAGGTCTTTTACTTCCTTGGTTAGATTTATTCCTAGGTATTTTATTCTTTGATGCAATTGTAAATGGGATTGTTTTGTAATTTCTCTTTTTATTAAAGATTTTTTTTGATATGGGCCATTTAAAAAAAGTCTTTATTGAATTTGTTACAATAATCCTTCTGTTTTACTTTTTGGTTTTTGGCCCCAAAGCATGTGGGATCTTAGCTCCCTGATCAGGGATTGAACACATACCCCCTGCATTGGAAGGTGAAGTCTTATCCACTGGACCACCAGGGAAGTCCCTTCTCTTTCTGATAGTTCATTGTTAGTGTATAAAAATGCAACATGTTTCTGTACATTAATTTTGTATCTTGCAACACCACTGAATTCATTTATCAGTTCTGATAGTTTTTTGGTGGAATCTAAAGTGTTTCTATATATAGTATCATGCCATCTGCAAACAGTAATAGTTTTACTTCTTCCTTTCTGATTTGGATTCCTTTTATTTCTTTTTCTTATCTGATTGTTGTGGCTAAACTTCCAATAATATGTTGAATAATAGTGGTGAGAGTGGGCAACCTTGTCTTGTTCCTGATCTTAGAGAAATGTTTTCATCTTTTCACTGTTGAGTATGATGTCGGCTGTAGGTTTGTCATACATGGGCTTTATTATGTTGTAGTGTGTTCCCTCTATACCCACTTTGTGGAGAGTTTTTATCATAAATTGATGTTGAATTTTGCCATCAGCTTTCACTGCATCTATTGAGATGATCATATGATTTTTATTCTTCAGTTTGTTAATATGGTATATCACCTCGATTGAATTACAAATATTGAACCATCATTGCATCCCTGTAATAAATTCCACTCGATCATGGTATATGATCTTTTAAAGGTATTACTGAATTCAGCTTGCTAATATTTTGTTGAAGATTTTTACATCTCTATTCATCAGTGATATTGGCCTGTAATTTTCCTTTCTTGTGGTATCTTTGTCGGGTTTTGGTATCACAGTGATGCTATTGGTCTCATAGAATGAGTTCAGAAGCATTCCCTCCTCGTCAATTTTTTGGAATAGTTTAAGAAGAATAAGTACTAATTCTTCTTTAAATGTTTGGTAGAATTCACCTGTGAAACTATCTGGTCTTGGCAATTTGACAGCATAATTTTATGTTCACTGAATCAAATAGTAGAATATTTGGGTTGATATTTTGTGTGTATTTTATCTTGCAAAAGAAATGATCTGAGCAGATCAAAGACCAAAAGAACTGATCTTTCACCAAGGATAGTTTGGGAAGCACCAGATTAGACCAAGGATCTGCACAATTTTCCTGCAGAAGGACACACATTCTCTGTCGCAACTATTCAATTTTGCTATTGTAGCATCAAAGCAGTCATGGACAATATGAAACCAAATAAAACTTTGTTGATTGCCACTAAAATTTAAATTTCATATCATTTTAATGTATGACAAATATTATTCTTCCTTGGATTTTTTCCAACCATTTAAAAATGTAAAAACCATTCTTAGCTTGTAAGCTATACGAAAAGAGGCAGTTGATATATTTGTCCAGCAGTCTGTAGTTCTCCAGTCCCTGGATTAGACTATATTGTCTCTAATACTTAGTGTCTGTCTTAGGGAGAGGAATGTTTGTATGTGTTTGATGATCCTAATTTTTTTTGAATAGGAAATACATTCATAGGGCTAAAAAAGCAAAACAATACGAAAAATTACATATTGAGAAATCTCCCTTTATCCCATCTGTGCCCCCCACATTTCCCTATAGCCAGCCCTGCTCCCTATAGACAACCACTGAAATTAACTTCCTGTCTCTTTTATAACTGTTTATGTCAATATTAGCAAATACATATTCATATTTCCACCCTTTCCTACATAAATGTAGCACACCATTTATATTCTTCCACCCTGCTCTTTTCACTTGCTGTCATATCCTGGAGATTTCCTATACTGTGACAGAGGAAACTTCCCTCATTAAACAGGTGTATTATATTCTATTTTGAGGTTGTATTATTGTTAATCTAACTCGTCCTCCCTACATGGACACTTGTGGTATTTTTAATTTTTATTAAAAAAATTTTTTTTGAATTTTATTTATTTTTTTATACAGCAGGTTCTTATTAGTTATCCATTTTATACATATTAGTGTATATATGTCAATCCCAATCTCCCAATTCATCACACACACACACCCCCCGCCACTTTCCCCCCTTGGTGTCCATACATTTGTTCTCTCCATCTGGCACACTTGTGGTATTTCCAACCCAATTCAGAACAATGTGGCAATAATAAAACTTGCTCATGAATCACTGTGCATGTGCTTGTGTGTGTGTGTGTGTGTGTGTGTGTGTGTGTGTGTGCCTTCATAGGGTACATTTCCAGAAGTGGAGTTGCTGAGCCAAAGGATAAATGCATCTCAAATTTTGATCGATATCGTCAACTTGCCCTCTGTGGGCATTTTGCCCTGCTACCAGCCAGTCTATGAGAGGGCTGGTTCCCCATACAACCTTGCCAATAGAGCAGCTAGTCACACTGTGGGATTTTTATCCATTCTAATAAATCAAAATGGTATCTCAGTGGAGATTTCATTTGCATATCTCTTATTATGAGTGAGAGTGAATGTGATCAGGGCTACCACTAGCAAATGCAGCCTCTTTTTGCAGAATTAGAAAAAGGCTCCCAGAAACTAACACAACATTGTAAAGCAACTGTACTCCAATAAAAAAAAGACTCCCATTCTGAGAAGATGGATTACAGAAAGGCACTATCTTTGGGTGAATGCAGAGCTTGCTAAAGTTCAGCTCCCATCCATGCCCCGTAAGCAGGGTGCCTTTGTGGGATCCACAGCCAGCAGCCCTGATGATGATTGTTAAAGAGTTAGGTGTGGCTGGTCCAGGTGGGAATATCTTAGAGGAACCCTGGATGACAAGAGGGGAAGTAGCATCCAGGTAAGGGTAGGACCAGCTATCTAATTTGTGGGCCCCAGTGTAAAATAAAATGTAGGATTCTACGTCATTAAGAATTTTGAGGGCTTCCCTGGTGGCGCAGTGGTTAAGAATCCACCTGTCAATGCAGGGAACACGGGTTCGAGCCCTGGTCCGGGAAGATCCCACATGCCGTGGAGCAACTAAGCCCATGCGCCACAACTACTGAGCCTGTGCTCTAAAGCCTGCGAGCCACAACTACTGAGCCCTTGTGCCACAACTACTGAAGCCCGCGCGCCTAGAGTCCATGCTCCGCAACAAGAGAAGCCACCGCAATGAGAAGCCCGCGCACTGCAATGAAGAGTAGCCCCTGCTTGTTGCAACTAGAGAAAGCCCGCGTGCAGCAATGAAGACCTAATGCAGCCAAAAATAAATGAATAAATAAATAAATTTTTTTAAAAAAGAATTTTGGGATGGCTGGGGCAGAGCAGTAAACTAAGTGCAGTGCCCGCTGGGACTCTGCATGGGTCGCAAGCCCAGGAAGCCAGCCCTGGGTGAGGGGATAAATGCCGCGAGAGTCCCGCTGGTGGCCAGCGTTACAATGACCCACCTTCACCAGGCTGGCAACATAGAAGAACGTACCACACAGAACATGTGGACTATAGCACCCCCAGACGTCAAGAACAGCGCTGCTGTTTTTCTCCAACAGGCCAGCAGGAGCTGCTCTTGCCCAGGGAAGGAGAGGTAGATGGCTGGGTTTTACTTGTAATAATGAGGACAGATGCAGACATGCCAGACTCAGTGCGTTACAACCATTATCCTTTTTACTTCTCCAACAAGCCCATGCACTTTGTACCAAAGCCATCTCCATTTAGATGAGGGCGCTAAGGCTCGGGGAAGTGGAGGTGGTGGGGTTTTGACTCAGCCAGTCTGACTCTAAGGTTTGTATATTTAACCCCCTACACTCTATCGCCTTTTACTAGTTTGTTCTCACACCAGAAGTGCCTGGGGCAGTGTGTGCACCCCACACACACACACACACACACACACACAGTCACATACAGTTTGCCAAATGAATTGCTTTATTCAGAAGAGCCCACCAGGATTGTAGCTGCTACTGCTAAACATGACATTGGACATGACATTGAACTTGACGTTGGACTTGACATTGGACTTGACATTGGACTTGAAGAAGAGTGGAAGTGGGGAGAAAATCTCCTGCTGCCCAAGGAAGCAGGGGGAAGGCGCCAGGCATACACGCGCAGAATTTGGGCTTTTCCTTCTGGATAGAAGGCTTCTATCTGGGGAGAGAATGGCTCCTGGCTTGTCTTCAGGATGGGAGAGGCAGTTTCCTTCACTTGCCAGGGAACTTGGCGAGGGTGGGGAGTGGGGTGCTAGAGAAGGAAGTTCAGCACTGGGTGGCAAGGTCTCCGAGATCAGGGGCCTCTCAGCACCGGGGGGCCATCCATTTGCTCTGCAGGTTGTAGTATTGGAGCTTTTGATTATAGGCCTTCTGGTTTCTCACAACACAATTGGCAGCTATTTTATCACATTGACACAGTTGACTCCTACAGTAGTCCTGATCACAAGAAAATAAACACGGGAGAGGGGTTCGTTAATGTTCTATGGTTTCTTGTGGGAATTCTGGGGGAGAAGACACAGCCCCTGTTCTCCCAGGGTTTCTAGTCTGGGACAAGCACCTATGTCCCAGATATTTCTGACTGATGGGGAGACAGAATTCCTGCCCTCAGGAAGCCCACACCCAGTCTGACGGGGACACCTGCAGCCATGCACCGGGATTCTGTTAAAAGCCTTCCTGTTAGCTATTGTCTCTTTTTTCTCCCTAGCAGATGTGTTCAGGTGCAAAGCCCCTGGCCCCTGGGGTCTGGGAATGGGTCTTGGTTGGTGTAAACCAGTCATGGTCATCCCATTTCTTTTGTGGTGATTAGTCTCTGGGTAGCATGTGACCTTGCTCTGGCCCTGGAGCCACAAGGCAAAGTCTGCTGCGGGCTTCCGGGAATGATTAATTTCCTCCCTCAGAAAGAGAGATATGCAAAGGGAAAGCCTCTTTTGTAGGGTGAAGCCATAACCCTTGGAGCTGCAGCCTGTGCCTTGGCATCACATTGCCAACATGGCAGAGTAGAAGGCTGGGAAAAGGCTGGGTCCTTGGCAACATAGTTGAGAAGGTGTGCCAGCCCTGGCACTGCCCTCTTCCAGACTTCTGTTATGGGAGATATAGACTTCCTCATTGTCTGAGCCTCTGTTAGCTGGACATCTTATCGCTTGCCACCCAAAGCCTGCTAAAGACACATGACCTATGGAAAGGTCATGATGGGGAGACCTTATATCTGATCTTAGAGAGCTCAGGCTGTTGGGGAACTCACGCTTTCTCAAAATCCTACTCGTGGGTCAGCTGTCTGGGGGCACTGAACAATCCCTTCTGGCCACCACCCACCTCTCTCCTCCCCTTCACAGCAAAACTTGCTCCAGAAGGGTGTCTACACTTACTACCTCTGCTTCACTTCCCACCCACCTTCCAACCTGCTCTAATCTGGCTTTGGCCTCACTGCTCCATGGAAACAGGTCCCACTGATGTCCTCAGTGGTCTTCCTGCCTCTAAATCCAAGGAGCCAGCTCAGCCCTTATCCTGGAGGACTCCTCTGTTAAACTGGCTGCCATTAATCATCTCCTCTTGCCAACTCCTTGACCTTCTTGGTTCTTCTCCTCTCTCTCACTGTCCCTCCTCTATTCTCCTTTCTCGGCCTTTAGACATCAAATAGATGAGTACATCCAACTCTCAGCTCTCTGCTGCTGCCTCCTGAATGTGTGTCCAGACCCTTCCCTTGAGCTGCGAGTTCCTTCATCCAGCTGCGTGCTGCCCATATCCCTGGGTGTTCTGGAAGCCTCCAAACTCAACACGCTCCCACTGGAACTCCTCTTCCTCTCACCCAGGACATCGCCACTCTTGAAGGCAGCCAGTGGTCAGGGACTGGGTATTAATTTCTGGGTATTTACTTCTCAGAGGATCCCAAGTTGATATCTCCGAGCGACTGCCTTGTTTCTTCTGAACTCCAGTTAAACAGCTGATCCCTCTGGGATCTTAGGCGTTGGTGGTGCAGGGGAATAGGGTGGGGGAATGGCCATTGGTGGACTCAGAGTTTGGCATGCCTCTGCCCCTAGGCAATCCTCATTTTTCCCTCTGATCAGCTGGCAGGACAGAGCTGAGGATGGAAAAACCTTATGTGCTGTTAGCTGATGCCAAAATTTTAGATTGTTTTGTAATCTTTCCCGTGGGCCTCTCTCCTGAGTGAATAAAGCCCCGTAACCAGTTCTGGGTATGACCGTCCTGAACCCACTTCCAGGAGAGGGCAGGGGCCATCTGCTGTTGATCGGTTTCTTTCTTCGGCTAAATCTTATTCAGGAATAAGAAACAGGGCATTTAGTGTTATTCATTTATTCGATCTATCAGTCATTCACAGGAAGTACATACTAAGCCTCCACGAAGTACCAGGACCCATGAGAGCCTCTCAGGAGGTGATGAGACTTGCCCTTTCCCCGGGGACCCCGGGGACCCCAGCAGGGGAAGGAGTGCAATGGGGCAGATGGTCCCTTCCCATTGACTTGGATCAGCACCTCCACCTTCTCTTCTTACCCCTCTTTCTTCTCTTCTTCTTCCTCCTCCCCTTCTGGAAAAAGCCAGAGACCGTCCTGGAGTTTCCCCTCCACGTACAGCCGCCACCTCATGGCCAGGCCTCACCTGTTTGGAGGCGGAGCTGATTGACGCTCCTTGGATCTATTGCTCTTTCTTCTTCAGCCTCAGGGAGACAGTGACTCTAGCTTTCATTTCTAAAACAGATGCCTTTTTTCCTGCCCTTCAATATTGCTAAGAATTTAGCTCCCATGGCCTTCAGTTAACTCTCCCCAACACCCATCCCCAAACAGCCAGTGTGGCAGAGGCTATGGTGGTACCTGTCACCATTCCACCTGCTCCCCACATTCTCCAGGCCCCCCTCCAGGTAACAAGGCCAAGGAGAGTGAATCTGGCCAGCAAAACGTATGCATCAGTGCTGATGGCCACTGAAACAAGGTAAAAACCACGTGCAATGCTCCAATCTTTCTCTGCTCCTCATGGTGGAACCAGAAGATGGAGGCAGCTTGGATCCCTGAGTCACAGCATGGAGGACACCTGTCCGGGAAATTCCCACAGGTGTTCAGCAGTCTTTGTGTGAGTGAGAAATACACTTTGGTTGTTTTAAAGCACTGATATTGAGATCAGTGACTAGTAAACTGTTGCATGGTGGTTTCAGCCTATCAATAACCAGTGTTTTGGCTGGACCAGCCCTTATGGTTGTTATGACTGCAAGATGCCCCTCAGCAATAACCATCAAAAAACTTTGACAGAATAAAGGTTTATTACTTACAGGACCTGGAAATTACATGGTACACCTGGGTCCCCACAGCGAGGTCTTGGGTAGAGAGCAGGAGATCATGGGCCTGGGGTTCTGCTTTTATTGGGGTTGAGAGTGGGGGGCTAGGGTTTTGTGTGTTCTCTCTTTACTGGTGAATTTAAAACACATGAGTGGTAATGTAAAGCATGGGATGAGATAAAAACAGGTGGCCCAAATATTCAGATTAACCAAAATCTCTAAAACAAAGGTGAGGGGAGGCAGCCCGGCCCTTTATGTAGTCGTGTGTGGCTGGCAATGTGTTTATTCAAGATCGCCGTCTTTGAAGTGGATGCCTGGCAATCAGAGGTTATCAGGCACTAATCAAAGGTTAAGTCAGGCACTTACATTACAAAAAACCAAACAAACCCCCAAAACAACTGTCAGGGTTTCCACTACAATAACCTAATCTACACCGACTAACCTCACCCCAGGCAGCTTTCATGTTGAAGACACAATTTCCTTGAAGTGCTAGACCTGTATTATGGGTTGAATTGTATCCCCCACCAAATTCCTATGTTGAAGTCCTAACATCCAGTAAGACCTCAGAATGTGGCTTTATTTTGAAACAGGGTCTTTGTGGAAGTGATTAGTTAAGATCTGTTATTAGTGTGGGCCTTAATGCAGTATGACTGGTGTCTTTAAAAAGGGGAAATCTGGGGCTTCCCTGGTGGTGCAGTGGTTGAGAGTCCGCCTGCTGATGCAGGGGACACGGGTTTGTGCCCTGATCCGGGAGGATCCCACATGCCGCAGAGTGGCTGGGCCCGTGAGCCATGGCCGCTGAGCCTGCGTCTCCGGAGCCTGTGCTCCGCAACGGGAGAGGCCACAGCAGTGAGAGGCCCACGTACCACAAAAAAAAAGGGGGGAAATTTGGACACACACACACACTCACACACACATCTTCACTTGAAGATGCAGGCAGAGATCTGGGTGGGGATGCTTTTGTACACCAAGGAATCCTAAAGATGGCCAGGAAACCACCAGAGCCCGGGGAGTGGCATGGAACAGACACTCCCTCTCAGCTCTCAGAAGGAACCAACCCCAGTGGCACCTTGATCCTAGACTTCTGGCCTCCAGAACTGTGAGACCAGAAATTTCTGTTGTTTAAGCTACTCAGTTTGTGGTACCTGTCACCTGGTTCAAATTCTTAGCAAATTAATACAACTTCCGGGGATCTCTGTGGGCCTTCACAATCTGGGATTTGTGGACAAAGAATGTTACCTACCATCTCAGCAAACAAAGGATGCTGTGGGCATCAAGCCATCAGCCACCCCTGGCGGTGCATCCTGAGGGGATTCAGGATGGAGAAATACAGGGTTCTGGCCCTAGATAGGTAAGGTGCCTATCACAGGAATGATTTCATTAAGCATAGACTCTTGTATTTTCTAATACAGGGAAAAGCACTAAATTCATTAACTTGAGATGTCTGGTTTTTCTTTAATTAGCAGTAATCTTTTGATGTTTGACTACTTTTTTTCTTAAGCTCTTATTTCTCCTGGGTCTTCCTTACCTCTTCAGGAGCTTTCTGAGAGCTTGTATCCGGAGCATAAGTCCTCAGTAATGCCCCAAATAAAATAGAATTCTCAGCTTTTAGGTTCTGCATTTTTTTTTCAGTCAACAGATTTTTGTTCCCATGGCCATTTGTTTTAGGCCTAAATGAAGGTTCAGAGGTGATGGGCTAGACCTTGGCCCTTTTATAAGCACCTCAGCTTCAGAATACTGTCGTTTCTAAGACAGGTAAACTGCCTCCCCTCCGTATAACCTGGGTGACCATTGCTACTGGGATATCACTGCTTCTGGGCCTTCTCAGCAGTCAAAGTTGGGAAATCACTCACACACACACACACACACACACTCACACGCACTCACACAATTAGTTTACACTGATATCTCCAATTCCAATCCAACACCACAGGGTTCAATGTAACCTTCCCCTTTTCCCTGTTTAGAACTCCTTTCTCTAATAGGAGCTTCATTATCCACAACATATTTACTTATTTATTCAATTCTAGGACAAATCAAGTAGTTTCAGAATTGCAAACCCATGTCTCTGGGAGAAAAAAAAATTATTAGCTTTTGTAAATATTTTCTCACAGTCTGTGTCTTGTCTTCCCATTCTCTTGACTGTGTCTTTTGAAGTATAGAAGTTTTTAATTTAATGAAGTCTAATCTATTTAAAAAGTCATCTCCAAACCCAGGATCATTTAGATTTTCTCCTCTGGTATCTTCTAGTTTGATCAGTTTATGTTTTGCGTTTAGGTCTATGATCCCATTTTGAATTTTTACAAAGCGTGTAGGGTCGGTGTATAGATTCTTTTTTTTCATGTGCAAGTTGTTCCAGCACCATTTGTTGAAAAGACTATCCTTTCTCCATTAAGTTGCCTTTGCTCCTTTGTCAAAGATCAGTTGATCATATTTGTATGCATCTATTTCTGAGCTCTTGATTCTGTATCACTGATCTATTTGTCTATGCTTTTGGCAGTACTACACTGTCTTGATGGCTGTAGCTTTATAGTTAGTCTTGAAGTCAGGTAGTGTCAGTCCTCCAACTTTGTTCTCCTTCAATATTGTGCTGGCTATTCAGGATTTTTTTGCCTCTCCACATAAACTTTAGAATTGGCTTTTCAATATCTTCAAAATAACTTGCTGGGATTTTTATTGGAATTGCACTGACTCTGTAGATCAAGTTGGGAAGAACTGACATCTTAACAGTATTGAGACTTTCTATCAATGCACACGAAATATCTCTTCATTTATTTAGTTACTTGATTTCTTCCATCAGAGTTTTGTAGTTTTCCTTTCCTTAGTATGAGTTATATTTAAGTATTTCATTTTTGAGTGCTACTGTGATATTAAAATTTCAATTTCTAATTGTTCATTGTTGATATATAGGGAAAGTAACTGACTTTTTTATTGAAGTATAGTTGATTTACAATATTATATTAGTTGCAGGTGTATAGCATATGGTTCAGTATTTCTCCAGATTATACTCCATTGAAAGTTATTACAAGATAATGGCTATAAGTCCCTGGAAAAGCAATTGACTTTTGTATATTAACCTTGTACCCTACAATCTTACTATAATTGGTTATCAGTTCTAATAGTTTTTTGCTATTGTTGTTGATTCTTTGAGATTTTCTACTTAGACAACCATATCGTCTGTGAAAAAAGACAGTTTTATTTCTTTCTTCCCAATAAGGATACTTTTCTTTTTTTTCCTTATTACATTAACTATGATTTCCAGTATGATGTTGAATAGGAATGGTAAGATGGGACATTTTTGTCTTGTTCCTTTTCTTAGTAGGAAAGTGTCTAGTTTCTCATCATTAAGTATGATTCTAGCTGTAGATTTTGTATAGATGTTCTTTATCAAGCTGAGGAAGTCCCCTTCTATTCCTAGGTTCTGAGAGTTTCTATCATGAATGAGTGTTGGATTTTGTCAAATGCCCTCTGCATCTATTGTTATGATCATGTGCTTTTTCTTCTTTAACCTGTTGGTGTGATGGAGCACATTAATTGAGTTTCAAATATTGAACCAACCTTGCATATCTGGAATAAATCCCACTTGGTTGTGAGGTACAGTTCTTTTTTAATATATTATTGGATTTGATTTGTTAATTTTTTTGAAGAACTTTGCACCTATGTTTATGAGAGACGTCAGTCTGTAGTTTTCCTTTCTTGTAATGCTTTTGTCTGGTTTTGGTATCAGAATAATGTTGGCCTTATAGAATGAGTTAGGGAGTTTCTGGAAGAATTTTCTGGAAGAGATTGTAGAGAATTGGTATCGTTTCTTCCTTAAATATTTGGTAGAATTGACCAGTGAAATCATCTGGACCTGGCTTTTTTTTGGAAAGTTATTAGTTATTGATTCAATTTCTTTAATAAATATTGACCTATTCAAATGATCTGTTTCTTCTTGTGTGTGTTTTCATACATTGTGTTTTTCAAGGAATTGGTCCATTCCTCCTAATCTATCAAATTTGTCACCATAAAATTGTTCATATTTGTTTACTATCCCTTTAATATCCATGGGATCAGTAATGATGGCCCCTCTTTCACTTAAGACTTTTTTTTTAATAGATGTTTATTGGAGTATAATTGCTTCACAGTACCGTGTTAGTTTCTGTTGCAAAACAAAGTGAATCAGCCGTATGCACACACATGTCCCCAGATCCCCTCCCTCTTGAGCCTCCCTCCCCTCCTCCTTATCCCACCCTCTAGGTCATCGCAAAGCACCGAGCTGATCTCCCTGTGCTATGTGGCTGCTTCCCACCAGCCAACTATTTTACATTTGGTAATGTATTTACTTCGATGCTACTCTCACTTCGCCCCAGCTTCCCCCTCCCACCCCGTTTCCTCAAGTCCATTTTCTGTGTCTCCTTCTTTATTCCTGCCCTGCAACCAGGTTCATCAGTACCATTTTTTTGGTAGATTCCATGTATATGTGTTAGCATATGGTATTTTTTTCTCTCTTTCTGACTTACTTCACTCTGTATGACAGACTTTAGGTCCATCCACCTCACTACAAATAACTCAATTTCGTTTCTTTTTGTGGCTGAGTAATATTCCATTGTATATATGTGCCACATCTTTGTCTAGTTTCTCATCATTAAGTATGATTCTAGCTGTAGATTTTGTATAGATGTTCTTTATCAAGCTGAGGAAGTCCCCTTCTATTCCTAGGTTCTGAGAGTTTCTATCATGAATGAGTGTTGGATTTTGTCAAATGCCCTCTGCATCTATTGTTATGATCATGTGCTTTTTCTTCTTTAACCTGTTGGTGTGATGGAGCACATTAATTGAGTTTCAAATATTGAACCAACCTTGCATATCTGGAATAAATCCCACTTGGTTGTGAGGTACAGTTCTTTTTTAATATATTATTGGATTTGATTTGTTAATTTTTTTGAAGAACTTTGCACCTATGTTTATGAGAGACGTCAGTCTGTAGTCTTCCTTTCTTGTAATGCTTTTGTCTGGTTTTGGTATCAGAATAATGTTGGCCTTATAGAATGAGTTAGGGAGTTTCTGGAAGAATTTTCTGGAAGAGATTGTAGAGAATTGGTATCGTTTCTTCCTTAAATATTTGGTAGAATTGACCAGTGAAATCATCTGGACCTGGCTTTTTTTTGGAAAGTTATTAGTTATTGATTCAATTTCTTTAATAAATATTGACCTATTCAAATGATCTGTTTCTTCTTGTGTGTGTTTTCATACATTGTGTTTTTCAAGGAATTGGTCCATTCCTCCTAATCTATCAAATTTGTCACCATAAAATTGTTCATATTTGTTTACTATCCCTTTAATATCCATGGGATCAGTAATGATGGCCCCTCTTTCACTTAAGACTTTTTTTTTAATAGATGTTTATTGGAGTATAATTGCTTCACAGTACCGTGTTAGTTTCTGTTGCACAACAAAGTGAATCAGCCGTATGCACACACATGTCCCCAGATCCCCTCCCTCTTGAGCCTCCCTCCCCTCCTCCCTATCCCACCCCTCTAGGTCATTGCAAAGCACCGAGCTGATCTCCCTGTGCTATGCGGCTGCTTCCCACCAGCCAACTATTTTACATTTGGTAGTGTATGTATGTCGATGCTACTCTCACTTCACACCAGGTTCACCCTCACAACCCATGTCCTCAAGTCCATTTTCTAGGTCTATCTCCTTATTCCTGCCCTGCAACTAGGTTCATCAGTACCATTTTTTTTGGTAGATTCCATGTATATGTGTTAGCATATGGTATTTTTTTCTCTCTTTCTGACTTACTTCACTCTGTATGACAGACTTTAGGTCCATCCACCTCACTACAAATAACTCAATTTCGTTTCTTTTTGTGGCTGAGTAATATTCCATTGTATATATGTGCCACATCTTCTTTATCCATTCATCAGTTGATGGACACTTAGGTTGGTTCCATGTCCTGGCTGTTGTAAATATTGCTGCAATGAACATTGTGGTACATGACTCGTTTTGAATTATGGTTTTCTCAGGGTATATGCCCAGTAGTGGGATTGCTGGGTCGTATGGTAGTTCCATTTTTAGTTTTCTAAGGAACCTCCATACTGTTTTCCATAGTGGTTGTATCAATTTACATTCTCACCAACAGTGCAGGAGAGTTCCTTTTCACCACACCCTTTTATTGTTTCTAGCTCTTTTGATAATGGCCATTCTGACTGGTGTGAGCTGATACCTCATTGTAGTTTTGATTTGCATTTCTTTAATAATTAGTGATGTTGAGCATCTTTTCATGTGCCTCTTGGCCATCTGTATGTCTTCCTTGGTGGAATGTCTATTTAGGTCTTCTGCCCATTTTTTAACTGGACCGTTTGTTTTTTGATATTGAGCTCCATGAGCTGTTTGTATATTATGGAGATTAATCCTTTGTCTGTTGTTTCATTTGCAAATATTTTCTCCCTTTCTGAGGGTTGTCTTTTTGTCTTGTTTATGGTTTCTTTTGCTGTGCAAAAGCTTTTAAGTTTAATTAAGTCCCATTTGTTTATTTTTGTTTTTATTTCCATCACTCTAGGAGGTGGGTCAAAAAAAGATCTTGCTGTGGTTTATGTCAAACAGTGTTTTCCCTATGTTTTGCCCTAAGAGTTTTATAGTGTCTGGTCTTACATTTAAGCCTTTAATCCATTTTGAGTTTATTTTTGTGTATGGTGTTAGGTAGTGTTCTAATTTCATTCCTTTACATGTAGCTGTCCAGTTTTCCCAGCACCACTTATTGAAGAGGCTGTCTTTTCTCCATTGTATGTTCTAGCCTCCTTTGTCATAAATTAGGTGGCCACATGTGCGTGGGTTTATCTCTGGGCGTTCTATCTTGTACCATTGATCTATATTTCTGCTTTTGTGCCAGTACCATACTGTCTTGATTACTGTAGCTTTGTGGTATAGTTTGAAATCGGGGGAGCCTGATCCCTCGAATTCTGTTTTTCTTTCTCAAGATTGCTTTGGCTATTCATTTTTTCTCTTTCACCACTTTAAGTATGTCCTGCCACTCCCTTCTGGCCTGCAGAGTTTCCACTGAAAAATCAGCTGATAACCTTATGGGGGTTCCTTTGTATGTTATTTTTTGTTTTTCCCTTGCTGCTTTTAATATTTTTTCTTTGAATTTAATTTTTGTTAGTTTGATTAATATGTGTCTTGGTGTGTTTCTCCTAAGGTTTATCCTGTATGGGACTCTCTGTGCTTCCTGGACATGAATGACTATTTCCTTTCCCATGTTAGGGAAGCTTTCAACTATAATCTCTTCAAATATTTTCTCAGACCCTTTCTCTTTCTCTTCTTCTGGCAGCCCTATAGTTTGAGTGTTGGTGTGTTTATTGTTGTCCCAGAGGTCTCTGAGTTTGTCTTCAATTCTTTTCTTTCTTTATTCTGCTCCTTGGCAGTTATTTCCACCATTTTGTCTTCTAGCTCACTTATGCATTCTTCTGCCTCAGTTGTTCTGTTACTGATTCCTTCTAGTGTATTTTTCATTTCAGTTATTATGTTGTTCATCTCTGTTCGTTTGTTCTTTAGTTCCTCTAAATCTTTTTAAACATTTCTTGTATTTTCTCAATCCATGCCTCCATTCTATTTCTGAGATTCTGGATCATCTTTACTGTCATTACTCTGAATTCTTTTTCAGGTAGATTGCCTATTTCCTCTTCATTTATTTGGTCTTGTAGGTTTTTATCTTGCTCCTTCATCTGTGACATATTTTTTTGACGTCCCAATTTTTTTTTTTTTTAAATGAGTGGGACTGTGTTCCTGTCTTACTGGTTGTTTGGCCTGAGGTTTCCAACTCTGGGGTTTGTAGGCTATTGGGTAGAGCTGGGTCTTGATGCTGAGATGAGGAACTCCATGAGACATCACTCCAATGAATATTCCCTGGGGTCTGAGGTTCTCTGTTAGCCCAGTGGTTTGGACTCAGAGCTTCCACTGCAGGAGCTTCAGCCTGACCCTGGGCTTTTGAACCAAGATCCTGCAAGCCACCTGGGGTGGCAAAAAAACAACACAATAAACAACAACAAAGTAAAAAATAAAATTAGACTAGGAAACTAACAGATGTGTTAAGAAGAATATAAAAATAAAAATATAGATGAATCAACCACTGGAAGGTAAAACAGTACCACAATAGTAAAAAGGAGGAGGAGGGAAAAGAAAAAAAAAAAAGTGGGGGGGGAAGGCCTTGGCTGTGGAGTGTGGGGCCTAAGCAAGTGTGAGTTTTGGGTAGTGGGTGGGGCCAAGGCTCAGGACTCACAGGGCTGGAAAAGGCCTTGGGGGCTCTGGCGGGGGGGCTTAGGTTCAAGGAACAGAAGGGGTCCAGGCGTACCCCCCACCCCTGGTCTCAGAGGGCAGGGGACCTCACCTGGGAGCCCAGCAGTCTCCCTGGACCCGAGTGGGTGGGGCAGTCACCCTCAGCTCCTCTCCTACTCTTCCCAGAGAGTCCCTCCCACCTGCCTCTCCTGACCTCCCCAGCCTCAGGGGCGCCAATCCTGTCTGGCCTTCACTTCTCCTCCACCCTCAGTCCCCCTAAATCCTACCGATTCACCTTGGGGTTCCTCCCATCTCCTTGGCTGTCAGAGTCCCTCACCAGCAGCCGGCAGTTGCCCTAGTTTTGGGGAGACGCTAACTCCACGTGTTCCCACACCACCATCTTGACGCTGCCTCCTCATTTAAGATTAATGTTTGTATATTCTCTCTTTGTTTAGATGCCTCACTAGAGGTTATTGATTTTATTAATCTTTTCTTTTTTTAAAAATAAATGTATTTATTTATTTATGGCTGTGTTGGGTCTTCGTTGCTGCGTGCAGGCTTTCTCTACTTGCAGCGAGTGAGGGCTAGTCTTCGTTGCGGTGCGCGGGCTTCTCTTTGCGGTGGCTTCTCTTGCTGCAGAGCACGGGCTCTAGGTACGGGCTTCAGTAGTTGTGGCGCATGGGCTTAGTTGCTCTGCAGCATGTGGGATCTTCCCGGACCAGGGCTCGAATCCGTGTACCCTGCATTGGCAGGTGGACTCTTAACCACTGTGCCACCAGGGAAGCCCTATTTTATTAATCTTTTCAAAGAGCCAGCTTTTGGTTTCATTGCTTTTCTCTACTGATTTCCTGCTTTTAGTTTCATTGATTTCTCTTATTTTTGTTATTTCTTTTCTTCTGCTTACTCTGGGTTTTCTTTGCTTTTCTTTTTCTATTTCCTAAGGTGGAAGATTAGATTATTGACTTTAGATCTTTCTTCTTTTCTAATATATGCATTTAATGCTATAAATTCCCCCCCACACACCCAAACACTGCTTTCACTGTATCCCACAAATTTTGAGGGGTTGTGTTTTCATTTTCATTTAGCTCAAAATGTCTTGTAATTTCTCCTGATGTATTATTTAGAAACTGCTGTGTTTAATCGGCAAGTGTTTTGAGATTTTTCAGCTATCTTTCTGTTGTTCGTTTCTAGTTTAATTTTAGTGTGGCCAGAGAGCATATGTTGTATGATTTCTGTTCTTTTAAATTTAAGGTGTGTTTTATGGCCCAGAATGTGGTCTATCTTGGTGAATGTTTCACAGGATTTTGGGAAGAATGTGTATTCTGCTGTTGCTGAGTGAAGTACTCTATAGATGGCAATTAGGTACCGTTGATTGATGGTGCTGTTCAGTTTTGCTGATCTGTTGATAGGGACATACACAATAAGGATTGTTATATCTTCCTAGAAAGCAAATCTCTTTATTATTGTGTAAATGGCCCTCTTTATTCCTGATAATTTTCCTTGCTCTGAAGCGTGCTTTGTCTAAAATTAATATAGTTGTTCCTGCTTTCTTTTAGTGTTAGCATGGTGTATCTTTCTCCATCCCTCTAATTTTAACCTGTATGTGTCTTTAAAGTGGGTTTTTGTAGACAACATTCCGGGTCTCTTTTGCAGCTAGGTTTCTGAATTAGATATAGGTTCTGTAAATAAGTTACAATCATATGAGTCTTAAATTCAGAGCGGACTTAATGGGAGAGAGAGCTAGGGTCTGTGGCATCCATGTGGCTGGAGCAGCTTGTAGCAGGGGCATTGTGATTTGGGAACTGTAGCTCCAGAAGCAGCGTCTCGATCTGACAAGTCAGTTTCCTGATTGTGTGTGGGGCTGCAAGTCCCTCTGTGGCCTAGTTGGGAGATTAAAGATATTAGTGTCCAGGTAAGGACTACCTTCACTAGGGTATGAAAAATTGGTTCAGTTAAACTGGAAGTTAATTGCGTATGGAATTACCACATGGTCATTTTGGGGTCCTTATGCCCCTGGAACAATAGGCTCAAAGGGAGACCACTTAGTTGAAAGTGAAGTACAGATATGGGAAGAAGGGTGTGTATAGCCCTTGAATAAACAAAAAGACAGACTGTAGAAGATATCTATGAACTGGCTTGTTCAGCATCTATTTCATCTCCTTCTAGTGCACTGCAGAGGCTGGAAAACTTAAATAAGACTTCCTTACAGGTAAGATTCCATGTGTTTTAAGATTCTGCCTATCAGGTATATTTGTCTGAGATCTGAAATCAGAACTGAGTGAATGGGAAAAGAGCAAGATGTAAGGCATCAATCTGCCGGCAGAGTGTTCTAGTGAAGGCATGATGTGACGACAGCTTCACCGTTTGACAAACAGCTTCCTGTTGTGGCAGAAGCAGCAGCTCCCTTGGTAGATTAGTTCTGTGGTGTGACTCTGGGAATCTTTTCAGGAAACTCAACCTACTTTTCCAGCACCCCCACTCCCAATGATTGCAGGATGCACTGCCCTTCTGGAAATAGTTTTCTAAATAAATTAGACCTCCAGTCTTAAGTGGAGCCCTAAGGGTAGTTTGTTGGGGCCAGTCTCGGCAGAGGAAGCTGTAAGCGCTATGACTGTGTTCAGGAGAAAGTATGCTGTTGGAGGCAGTGAGAAAAGGCCAGATGGACAAAGCTCAGAGAGTAAAATAATGGCGGAGAGGTCGGAAGGGGCCAGATTACTGCAGCTCTTCTGGCCTTCTTGCCTCAACCTATGGCACTTTGAAGCCATACTGTACAAGATAGAATTATTGTAGAAGGTGGAATTATCGATCTGCCTTTATCTTCAACCAATTCAGTATTTTCAAGAGAGAGGCAGATACAGTATAATGACAGGGTTAAGCTAGATATGACTCTCATTTTGGAGATGGCTAGTGTTGGAATGACATTTAGAGAGGCCAAGAGCCCATTGGGAGCTAGATAAAGCAAGTCTTTAATTATAGCCGGGGGCTGGGTTTATTGGCCCCTCGTGGACCCTGCAGCTTGGTGATTCCTTACCTCTCTTCTGGGTTGGTTACATCTCCATTGCTCAGACCTCTCTCTGGGGTTTGATCCAGAGACACAGATAAAACCCCCTCTCCATCGTTTCCAGAGAACGTACTTCATTCTGTGTTCCACTTTAAAATGTTGGCACTTAGAATGGTCGTCTCACATTTGCTCCGCCCTGGCCTGCCTGCTGTACTTATAAATCTCTCAGCACAATTATGATTGTGGGCTTCTCCTTCATGCCTGAATTGAGCAGGGCCTGAAAGAAACGCTGTTTCCACATATCTTATGTCAAAGGACCTCACCTAGGGATTAGTCACCTCCTTTCCTTCCCTCAGCAGTAAGCCAGCCCACTGCTTTTTAATAAGGTGCTGCAAATCTTTGGATATTAGTATTTATGTATCCAATCTTTCCACCAAACAAGGAGCTCTCTGAAGTCTGGGAGCTCTCCAAGTCTCCCTGATGACTGAGAACCCCTTGGGAATATGGAATGACTTTCCCATCAGACATGAAACTCCCTGCGTCTCTTAGTCTTATATTTCCTTGTGTTGTACTCCAAGGAGGTGTAAGAAACTTGTCCCTTCCATTCAAACCACATGGAGAATGCCAGGACACCACAGTGAGCAGGGAAGTCCTGTGCAGAGTAAAACCTCTGTCAGCATTAGGGAGATCGAGTTGAGCATACCCTTCTCTCCTGAGCTGAAAACTCAGAGGGGACTTGCCATGGGCTGACAAGGTGAGGTGGTCAGCTACTGTGATCTCCTTCCCCTAGCACATAGCACAGGGCCTGTTGAATTTGGGTCCATAAATGTGTGTTGAGTGAATGAATGAATGAATGAACAGTAAATATGTTGGCACTGTAAATGAAAAACATCGCCTGCCATAGCAATAAACAAAGGACACAGCAGCCATCAAGCCATCACATTACAGCAGCCTTGAGGGAACCCAGGATGGAGGCAGGTTGCCCCCTCAACTTGCAGTCAGCTGCTGCAGCCACCCCAAGTGGTGCACCCTGAGGAGACTCAGAGTGAGAAGCTCAGATACTGCCCCCAGATAGCTGAGGTGCGTATCAAAGAAAAGATTTCAGTGAGCCCAACTCTTGCATCTTCCCATACATAGAAAGGCGCTAAATTCGCTAAATTCCTTAACTTGAGATATCTGGTTTTCTTTAATTAACAGTAATCTTTTGACACTCCAACTCCCTGGTCATTGTTGCAAAAACTCCTGTATATCCTGGCTCCCCACCTTGCCTCATTGGAGCAGTCTCTCAGAGTTATCTGAGGTGCTGTGTCCTGAGCTTAAGTCCTCAGTTTTGTCTGCCGAATAAAACATAACTCTCAACTTTTAGGCTGTGCATTTTTTTCAGTCAACAGTACAGAGGGCCCATCCCAGACACCAAGTAGTAGGGCAACAAGATTAACTCTAAGCCCCGCCTGAGGAAGGCTCTGAGCTGACTGATAAGCTGCTTCTCTGGGTCACGATTGGCTCACACCTGGACAGAACTATGGTCTGAAGTTTCTAGAGGCCCAGGACCTGCAGCTGAGAAGATCCAAGGAAGGTTCAGGAAATGCCCGCTCATGGCTTCTTGAAGCCATGGTTTGGTTTAAGTCAAGAGTTTGATTTCCCCATAGCAAATCAGGACTCTGGTTTGAGCCAGCTGCCTCTCCCGTCATTTCCTCAGTTGAATCTCTGAATCTATTCAATTGTAGCAAAATCTTCTTTGGTTCCAGGATGGACCCAGGACCTTCTCCAGCCAGATGTCCCTCAGGCCATCTGAGGTCAGTGGAAAATGTGGTTGGAGGTATTCTATCTGTGATCAGCATCCTGGGGTCTGCCCAGGAGAGGCCACCTGTCCCGGGACTGGATTCCCCTTGCTTTTGAGACATGAAGTCAGGCATCTGGAAGGCCAGAGCCTCATCTGTCTGCTGCTCAATGGACCAAAGGTGGGATGAGCAAGGTGGGGCAGTGCGGAAGGGGGTGGAGGATGCAGCTGGAAGCTTGAAGCCTTTGCCCTGGAAAAGGAAGATCCAGGCCCTTATTTGGAATGAGTGTGCTTAGAATAAAAAGAAGGAATGCAGAGTTAGAAACACCCTTAACTAGAATGGAGTGCAATCATCTTATTTTACAGATGGGGAAGCTGAGGCTCAGCAAGTTTGTGGCAGGACCGGAACTCTAATCCCCTGAGTCCTTGCACCGTGCTATGGCTGTCTGCGAACGTAAGCTTTGTTCACTGCAACCACCTCCCTCTCATCGTGTTTGCCACCTGGCTTAAGACTCTCATTCAAGTAAGCAGCATGTTCTGACTAGCCCCAAAGTAGCCATTGTCTGGGTGACCCCAGCTGTGACCTTCACAGACTTTAGAACACGATATGCTCTTGACTTATACAAACACAAACATTTGTTGGCCCAATCGACTGCCGTGGGGTGTTATAGACCTTTTGTTGAGTTTCATTCAGACATACAAATTTCCAATCTCAGATGACTCATTGGGTTGAAGCAAGGAGTTCCAGCGTCTTTGGAAATAGAAACTGAACGTGATTCAGAAAGAAAGGACAGTGAAAACAGCCCTTTAAAGATGGATTTAGGGGCTTCCCTGGTGGCGCAGTGGATGAGAGTCCTCCTGCTGATGCATGGGACATGGGTTCGTGCCCTGGTCCGGGAAGATCCCACATGCCGCGGAGCGGCTGGGCCCGTGAGCCATGGCCGCTGAGCCTGCGCGTCCGGAGCCTGTGCTCCGCAACGGGAGAGGCCACAACAGTGAGAGGCCCGCGTACCGCAAAAAAAAACCAAAAAAAAAACAAAAGGTGGATTTAGAAAAAAATACAAAAACACTGGTAGCATTGTCATGAAATTAGATATTTCTTGCCCCCTTATTTAGGAACCAGATTATAGAGGGCAGAGACTGGGTCTTCTGGTCTTGTTTGTTTGTCTGTTTGCATGTCCTGCTCCTCCAAGTATGGACCATATGCCCACAGTATTGGGATCACCAGGGAGCTTGTACGTAAATTTTCCAGCCTCACCCAAGACCCAGGGATCAAAATCTGCATCTTAAAAAGATCCCTGTGTAATTTGTAGGCACAGTAAAATTTAAGAAACACTGCCCAAGAGCATGGAAGCCAGTCAAACACAAAATGGGCTCTGAGCAAAGAAAGAAAATAAAATCTTCGCCATACTTGTGTTGTAATCAAGAATGTATAGTCATCACAAGTCATCAGGGAAATGCCAATCAAAACCACAATGAGATATCACCTCACATCTGTCAGAATAGCTTTCATCAAAAAGACAACAAGGGCTTTCCTGGTGGCGCAGTGGTTGGGAGTCTGCCTACCAATGCAGGGGACACGGGTTCGAGCCCTGGTCCAGGAGGATCCCGTGTGCCACAGAGCAACTGGGCCCTAGGGCTGCAGCTGCCGAGCCTGCGCGCTGGAGCCCGCGAGCCACAACTACTGAGCCTGCACACCACTACTGCTGAAGCCCGTGCACCTGGAGCCCGTGCTCTGCAACAGGAGAAGCCACCACAGGGAGAAGCCCGTGCACTGCAGGGAAGAGTGGTCCCTACTCCCTGCAACTGGAGAGAGCCCACGTGCAGCAACAAAGGTCCAACACAGCCAAAAAAAAAAAAAGACAGCAAATAGCAAGTGTTGGCAAGGATGTAGAGAAAAGGGAACCCTCCTGCACTGTGGGTGGGAATGCAAATTGGTGCAGCCAGTATGGAGGTTCCTCAAAAAATTAAAAGTAGAACTACCATATGATCCAACAATTTCACTTCTGGGTATTTACCAGAAGAAAACAACAACAGGAATTTAAAAAGATATATGCACCCCAATGTTCATTGCAGCATTATTTACAATAGTCAAGATATGGAAACAACCAAAGTGTCCATCAATGGATGAATGGCTAAAGAAGATGTGGTGTACACAAACACACACACACACACACACACACACACGCACACACACACTGGAATATTACTCAGCCATAAAAATGAAATCTTGCCATTTGTGGCAACATGGATGGATCTACAGGGTTTTATGCTAAGTGAAATAAATCAGACAGAGAAAGACAAATAGTCTATGATCTCACTTATATGGGGAAAGTCAAAAAAACAAAACAAAATGAAAACAGACTCATAGATACAGAGAACAAATGGATGGGTGGTTGCTAGAGGGGAAGGGTTGGGGGTTGGATGAAATAGGTGAAAGGAAATAAGAAGTACAAACCTCCAGTTATAAAATAAATAACCCATGGGGATGTAACATACAACATAAGGAATATGGTCAATAATATTGTAATAGCTTTGTGTGGGGCCAGATGGTTACTAGATCTATCATGGTGATCACTTCATAATGTATGCAAATGTCAAGTCTCTATGTAACACACCTGAAACTCATGTAATATTGTACATAAACTGTATTTCAATTTTTTAAAAAAGAATGTATATAATCATGTAAAAGCACATATTACGATAACAGTTCTTTATAAGTTAATAAACTTGGGTTTTGTTTTTGTATTTAGGAAAGGTTTTAGATTTACAGAAGAATTGTACAGAATTCCCATAAACCTCCTCCCATCCTGGACACAGACGTAGTTCCCCCTACTATTAACATCTTACATTAGTGGGATACATCTCTTACAATGAATGAATTAATATTGATGCATTATTACTAACTAACGTCTATAGTTTGCATTCAGGTTGAGTCTTTGTGTGGTATATTCTCTGGATTTTGACAAATGGGCAATGTCATGTATCTATCATCACTGTCTTTTACAGAATGGTTTAACTGCCCTAAGGATACCCCTGTGTTTCACCTGCTCATGTGCTCTCCCCATCCCAAACTCTTGGCAACCAGAGATATTTTTACTCTCAATAGTTTTGCCTATTCCAGAATGTCATATAGTTGGAAACATACAGTATGTAGACTTTTCAGATTGGTTTCCTTTACTTAGTAATATACTTTTAAGGTTCCTCCATGTCTTTTTGAGGCCTGATAGTTCATGTCTTTTGTTGCTGAATAGTATCTCACTGCATGGAAGAAAAATCATAAAACCTTATTGAAGGACATATAAGAAGACCTAAGTAAATGGAGAGTAAGCCCATGTCACGTTCAGAGTTAGCAAGACTAAATATCGTCACATCATCTACAAAATTCAATGAAGTTCCAATAAAAATTCCAATGGGAGTTGTCATAGAACTTGAAATACGGATTCTAAAATTCATGTGGAGGAATAAGTGTTTAAAAATAACCAAAACATTTCTAAAGAAGGAGGAAGAAGAGGGATGTCTTCAGTATATATGAAGAATTAAAAAGCCATAGTAATTGGGCAGAGTGATATTAGGGCAAGTGTAGACAAATAGATCAAAGTAAAATAAAGCAAGCCCAGAAACAGCTCTAAGCATAGGTGGAAACTTAGGTGATAGAGGGAGCATTAAAATCAGAAGGGAAAGATTGTCCTGTTTGACAAAAGGTATTGAAATCATCAACCTTCCCTACAGAGATACGGAATTCCTACCTCATACCATACTCACCTCCCACCTGACCTATGGAGTATTCTTACCAAAAACGTTTAACCAGATTAACCATGAGGAAACAATCAGGCAAATCCAAATGGAGGGGGATTCTGTAAGACAGCTGGCCTGGATTCAAAAACGTCAATGTCATAAACACAAGCAAACAAAAAAGACTGAGGAATATTCTAGAAGAAAGATTACCAAACAGACACAACGGATTGCAACTAAATGCAATGCCTGATTCTTGTTTGGATTCTGGATTGAAAAAAAAATTTAAAAATTGGTTATAAAGAGCATTATTGAGACAACAGGGGAAAATTGGATATTAGACATTTTTAATGTATACTAGATAATAGTATTCTATCAATGTTAAATTTCTTGAGTGTCATAACTGCGTTAAGTTATGTGAGAGAATGTCTGTCTTTAGACGATAAATGCTGAATTATTTAGAATGAAGTCTGCAACTTACCCTCAAATGTGTGTGTGTGAGACAGAAGTAAAGCAATTATAGCAAAATGTCAACAATTGGTGAATTGAAGGATTTATGAGTATTAATTACATGAATCTTGCAACTTTTCTGTCGATTTCAAATTTTTCAAGATAAAATTTTAAGAAAACATGTGGATAGTCTATGACCCAACATTGCCTTTTTCATTATATACCTTAAATCAGTTGTATAGGGATCAATGTGGATAGAGTGAAAAAAGCACCTTGCAAGATGTTAACTTCACTATTATTCCATTTGTGTAGAAATAAAAACCAGGAAATAATGTTATTAATTTTGTGGATACACCTCAATTTCATGATTTGTTTATCTGTGGATAGGGAAGGAAGGCTGGAAATAGGGCAGAAGAAGCGTCAAGGAAGAATTCCAATTCAATCTTTAAGGCTTTAATTCTAAAAAATAAAATAAAATAAAAGCCAATATGGACAAAATCTCAAAGAAAGAGATAAAAGTTAATTTTAATCAGAGTTATTTTAAATATTATTCTTAAGAATAGAAATCATTCTGAAAAGTGGTTATCTTGGGTGGATTATGACTCACTTTTAACTTTATGCATTTCTGGATTGTTTTTTAAGGCTTTTATCTCCCTCTCTGATGATGAGGAAAAAAAAAGACAGTATCTGTATTGTGTCAAGGACTATACCAGTCAAAGCAGGGCCTGCCAATCTGAATAAAGGGTCCTTCTAAGCTCACGGGAGGCTCTGGTTAGCTGTGCGACCTTGGCCAAGTTCCTGGATCACTGTCTGAATAGCCCTTTCCCCCACGGAGTTAATGCCTATGTTAGACGGGATGAATCATGTGTTGCACTTAGCAGGGAGCACAGTAGGTACCCACAAACGTTAATTCTACCATCATTATTGTGGCTGCTGAGTTATTAGTCCCCAGCCTGTGCTGGCTGGGCGGGGCCTCCCTCTCCCCGCTGCTGCTCTGGGTGTATCTATCCCGGCACTCCTGCAGTGTTTTCGGTGGTGTGCTCATTCCTGCTCTGTCTCCATCATTAAACTCTGAGCTCCTTGAGAGCAAGGACCTTCCCGCACCGCCCCCTCCATTATTCATCTCTGTACCTGCCTCTCAGCCCAGCAGCTGGCACACAGTAGGTATTCAGGAAATAATGATGGTAGGTATTCAGAAATGAATGACACCACCTGATTTCTGGCCACTGGTCCCCACTCTCAGAACTCACTTCCAGAAGTACATTTGCTTCCCTGACGGCTCCAGTACCTCCCCCTCTGACCACCTTCCTCCCCATCTGTTTTCCTAGGCATCCCATCCATCCCCAGGCTCTGTGTTCAGGCCTCTGCCTCCGTCAAGACTGAGGACCCCAGGGACTAAAATAGTCAAGTTACTTAGCAGACTGTCGGATCCTTAAGAAAGTTCTGAGCTCAGGACCCAGGAGGTGGGTGGGTGGGGGTGATCCCTCCAGGCTTGAGGAGATTAGCAAAGCCTGTGAAACCGGATAAGGCTGTGACCTGGATAATTCAGGACTCACATCAACCCTCACTGGAATTCTCTGGGTGACTGCCCAGGCTTGTTTGGCAGGAGAGCCAGTTCCAGGCTCCAGGCTTTTGCTGGACTTCCTGCACCTGCCAGGGCAGCTGTGGGCTGAGCAGGCGGCTGCCCGGCTGGGTCTGGGCAGAAGTTCCTTCTCACCACCTCCAGGCCTGTCTTCACCACTCATTCTCATTCACGACTTTAAGAATCTGGAAGCCTAGAATCCACGGGGATCCGCAGCCCATGGGCCCCAATGTTGTGGCTGCAGGAGGGGAGCCAGCAGGGCCTGGGGCTCCAGACTCTGCCCGATGACGCTGCTTGTGGGAACAGGAGCTGAGGCCAGGCCAGAGAGGTCAGTTGCGGGCATGGAGGCTGCAGGCCAACCAGCGGGAGTGGGTGAGACTGGAGAAGATGGGGGTCCAGGAAGCCAAAGAGGGGGCCCTGGGAGAGGTAGGCAAGGCACAGACCCTGTAAGAGGAGATCCCTCGGGCTGCAGGGTCCTTTACCCAGAATGTGTCAAACCTTGTGAGCTGTGTCATTCTTAAAGAGGCAAGGCCACACCTAAAGGGAGATGGAGGTTACCCAGAAGATCATTCCTAAGATTAGGGGCAAAGCTGGGCAGGGTCATCCGTAGGATTCAAGTTGGGACTTCTGTTCGTGTTAATCTGAGGCCTTGCCGGAATTTCTCTTTAACTTAAACCACACAAAACTATTCCTTTTTGGGAAAAGGAATCATCAACATCTACTTAATATTCCTTAACTTTTACTAAACTCCTCTGTATGCCATACACTTTGGTACATGTGGAGAGGAATACAGAGATGGGGAAGATGCTGTTCTTGGCCCATATAGGGAGATCTTTCTTCTCCTTTCCTCTATCTCTCCCTACCCCTCCCTCCCTCCACTCCCAGGCCGTCTTCTCTGGAAGGCAGTTTAGCTTTGGGCTGAGCAGACATGGCCTTGGGAGTCAAACTAATGAGGTTCAACTCAGAGCTTTGCCACTTAGCAGCCGTCTGGTTTGGGTGAGTCATTTCTTTTCCTTTGAGCCTCGCTGTCCTAATCTGCAAACTGCATCTGACAGTAGTGCCTCCCTCATAGGATCACTTTAAGGATGAATGGGGTAAGCCACATAAAGGACTTAGCATGGTGTCTGTGCTTAATAAGCATTAGCTATTTCTATTAGTCATTCAACAAACATTTTTTTCCTAGGGCCCAATCTGTGCCATACTGTGTACTAGATGCTGCCAGGGGTAGAGATGAATGAGACACCCTCCAGGATTCATAGCCTAGTTTGTTTATTCATTGATTGATTCAGTTAGACAGTCAATAAATATGTATTAAGCCCTATGCTGAGTGCTGGAAAGTCAAAAGTCCCCAAGTTGCTCCCTGTCTGGTGGGGAGACGTTGTAATGTACTGTGATTGATGCTATGATGTGGGAGCTCACAGGCTGCTGGGAGAACACAGAGAAGCATTAATTTTCGAGTTTGGGGCAGGACGATGGGTCCAGAAGGCTTTTTGGCAAAGGTAGACCTAATTTCCTTATTATTTCTCCAACTCATAAGCATGCTTCTGTTCCAGGACCTTTGTACTTCCTTTGCCTGGAGGCTTCTTCTCCAGGGTGTCCCCACAGCCTGCTCCCTCCCTTCCTTCATGTCCCCTCTGCCCTGAGATGTTTCCTGGCCACCCTATTCAAACTGTCTGCTCCCACCATCAGCCCTCTTCCCCACAACACACAGACACACACACACACCACTCTCCTCCTTTCCTGATTTTTCTCCACAGTGTTTATCAACACCTGCCAAACTCTATATATTTTATTTATTGACTTGTCTATTTCTGTCTGCTCCCACCAGAATGCAAGGTCTCTGGGGGCCATGAGCGTGGAGTTCTCATCTGTTTTGTTCATTGCTTTTCCCCAGAACAGAGCGTGGCACATAGTAGGTGCTCACAAAAGAGTTACTGAATGCTAAGCATGTTAAATCTAGAAAGAGGAGAAGGAATAGAGGAAGAGAAGAAAGTGGGGGGGGGGAGTAAAAGAAGAAAGAGAAGGAGGAAAAAAGAGAGAGAGAGAGGGAGGCGAGTAGGGGGTGGAGAGAGAGAGAGAGAGCACAAGACGGTGTGTCTGAGAACTGGAAGGGGTTGGCATCAGTCTTCTTCCAAGCAAAGCGCTGGGTTGTGTGCGGATCCAAGGCAAGCCTGGAGAGGCGTGGCAGCAGGTCCTGATCGGCCACGGACCTGCCGGGGTACTTTGGCAGCTTGTGGCCCGTGCTGTCATAGAGGTGAGACCGATGGACCCAGGAACAGAAGGGGAGGCTGTGAACTCTGCCAGGCAGATATCAGGGAGGCGTCTGGAAGAGGTGGCTCCTCCTCTTAAGCGCTGGGAAGGAGTTCAAACGTTCTTGTAGGTGCTGCGGGCATTCTAAAGCCCTGTTCTCATCTCCCCCATGCTAACAGACAGGCGCCGGATCACCATCTCTTGATTTCGCTTTGCGTCTGTTTCCTTAGTGCCTCACTGCAGCTCTGTCCACAGGACTTGCTCAGGAAATGGTTGCTGGGTTGGATTGGGGTTGAAGACAAGCGGATTGGCCTGGAATCGTGAGTATCTCAGGATCAGGAGCCTAGAAGCTTTGCTCTTAGGTCTTGGGTCTTGCCAGTCAGAGCCATAGGTTGTTCTAGGGCTTCTCCTGCCTCCAAAAAAGAGGTGGCATTACTGCATGGAAGAACAGTAGGCTTTTACCAGGTGAAAAAGAGAGTGATGTTGGTCCCTCCATTCCAGATGGAGGGACCAACAGAAACAGAGTCAGAAAGGAAGACTCGTTCAGGGAATGCTTCCCAAGAACGAACAGCTGAATTGATTTTTCAGAGATAAAGCAAAACATGTCCTTGCTACCAAGTAGGTGTTTGGATTGCATCTTTAGCAAAAGTTTTGGTGAAAGTTGAACCTGAGCCTGTTACATATGTACCAATATACTGAGACCAAGACTGGGCTGGCTGTGTGCGTCTTTAGAGCAAACTGCCAACCTACAGAATGGCTGAAATCCAGTGAGGCTGCTACTCCCTCCGGAGTTAATTGGTTTACCGATCCAATTGCTGTTACTCCACAAATAAGTATCAACCAGCGAATATGTATCAGGCTTTGGGCTAGTGGCTGATAATGTGATGAAAAGCGAGACTGACAAGTTTCCTGCTCTCTAGGGGAAGGGGTAGGAGACGGATGTCATAAACAAGTAAAGAAATACATCAAAGAGAGTGAAAGATGATGTCAAAGTGCTGTGAGGACTGAGTTGTAGAAAGGTAAAATGGGCATGAGAAATTGCTAAATTACTTAGGTTTGGCTAGGTTAATGGGAGAAGTTAAAGTTAGCTGAATGTTGATAATTGGCAAAAGCTTATAAAGGGAAAAAAATCCAATTTAGTAGTTTGTTGAGTTGGGTCAGAATATTTCTATGATTTGTTGGTTTAATCTTGAGGAATATGATCACTGAATATGAAATCATTTCAACTATATAGAATTTTCATCATTTGTACCTAAGTAGATAAATCATCTGTCTATTTGCAGAAGGAAAAAACATTTTGTTGAATAATATACTGCATACAACATTAAAAAAAAAAGATGGTGGTAAGTGCTGTGCAGGGGGAAAACAGTGATAGGGGATTAATGGGAGGAGGAGGCGCTACCTTGGGTAGATGGTCAGGGCGGGCTTCCTGGAAGAGGTGTCATTTAAGATGAGACCTAGAGGATTAGGAATGAAGAGCACCATGTCTTGCTAAGTAACAGTATTCTAGGCAGGGGGAACAGCAAGTGCCAAAGTCCTCAGTAGAAAAGCTTGGAATGTTCAAGAACAGGTTAACATGAGAGCACCCACTGTCACAGAATGTCGGCCCTGGAGCTCATCCAGCCCGTGTCCGACTTAATAGATGTTGCTCTTCACAACATCCCTGGACATGACTTGGGTGTGAATCAGTGCTGGGGCAGGACCCCTAAGAAGGTGGGGAGCAGAGAATATTTGACAGCTTTTTCCATGCCATAGAGCAACTGAAGGGGTCCTGATTTTTCTGTTTTTTTTTTAATCTTGATAAAATATAATATTTTTTCTACACTTTTACAAACCTATGAACCTAATCTTCGTAACTGGCATGACTGACTTCATGTGTTTCTGATGAGGCTCTCGTGTTCCCTCCCCCCCTACTACAGTTCTGTTCCTAAAAAGTGCCCCTGGGGACAGGAAACTCACCACTCCCAAGACAGCTCATTATTTCCCCAGGACACTGGAGTTGCTAGAAAAATCTTTCTTGTCTCTAGCTCAAACCTGACTCCTTGGGGTGCCCACACCTGGGGCCAGCTCTGCAGTGGAGCCACGTGGGACAATGATGCTGCTTTTTACCCCTGAATATCCTTCAGAAGTTTGGAGACAGAGGCTGGGTACCCCAAACCCCCTTCCAAACACCAGTTGGCCCCCATTCCGTCTATCTGACAGGCATCCTGTGACCCAGACACCCCCAGTTTTCAAGAAGCCCCCCTGGAGATGGGGCTCAGGAACAGGCACTCCCCTCCAGGTAAGGTCAGCTAGGACCTCATTCTGGGCACCCACTCCTGCCGTCACTGCCGACACAGCTGTTGCTTTTGTGATCTGACTGGTACCAGGCTTGGGGATCATACATATGATTGCTGAGCTGTGTCACCCACCCCTGTCCTTGTGTGCTTCAGTTCTGGGGATCTTAGGATAAGACCTATTCAGTCTCTTCTTATTGAAGTCACATCATCTTGCTATTGATCGAGGTCATTCTGGGACACTCAGCAGAAGAGTAAAACTCCTTAGCCTGATACCCAAGGTTCTTTGCTGACACACCCAGTTGCATCTCTTCAGCTAGCTTTTCCCACCATTCCTAAATTCCTACTGTACACGTAGAGAAGGTCCCCTTTTCTGAGAAGTCAAGAGCGCGCATGTCCGTCTTTCCTAGGAAGAAGAGCAGACATGAATTGAGCCTTTACTCTGTGCCAGCACAATTCTAAACGCCTGCCATGTATCAGCTCAGAACATAGGGATGAGGCAGGTGAAATGATTCACCCCATTATTCAGGTGGGTAAACTGAGGAGCAGAGCACTTGCCTGAGGTCACAGCTAATAAGTGGCACTTCCAGAATGCGGGCTCTTAGCTACCAAACATCCTTGCCTGGTAAGTGTGTGTTCCCAGCTCTACATTCAGTGACACGATGTGAGTTGCATGAAATTGCTCAGGGTGAGAGTATTTACACGACAGAAATTGGCAAATGTTAAAAATCAGGGCTTTTTACCCCACTGGAGGGTCATTTATTAAATATTTACTAGAATATCGCTGCCTGACACCCTCAGCTACCCCATCTGTTTGCAGTTCCCTGAATGAGCCCTTATAATTCATGCCTATGAGTCCTGCATGTGCTGTTCCTTCTACCTGAATGCCCTTCCTCACATTCTTGTCCTGGTGAACTCCAATCCACTTTCTCTCACTCTCTTTTTTTTTTTTCATTTTTAAAAATTGTGGTAATATACACATAACCTAAAATTTACCATCTTAACCATTTGAAGTATGTAGTTCAGTGGCATTAACTACATTTATAGTGTCGTGCAACCATTACCACCAACCATCTTCATAACTCTTTTCATCTTATAAAACTAAAACTCTGCATCCATTAAACATTAACTCCCCATTCTCCCTCCCCCAGCCTCCGGCAACCACTATTCTACTTTCTGTTTCTATGATGTTGATTAAGTATCTCATGTAAATGGAATCATACAGTCTTTTTTTTTCATCAATTTATTTTATTTTTGGCTGCATTGGGTCTTTGTTGCTGCACACGGGCTTTCTCTAGTTGCAGTGAATGGGGGCTACTCTTCGTTGCGGCGCGCAGGCTCAGTAGTTGTGGCTTGCGGGCTCTAGAGCGCAGGCTCAGTAGTTGTGGTACAAGGACTTAGTTGCTCCGCGGCATGTGGGATCTTCCCGGACCAGGGCTCGAACCCGTGTCCCCTGCATTGGCAGGCGGATTCTTAACCACCGTGCCACCAGGGAAGCCCAGTCTATGTCTTTCTGTGACTGGTTTATTTCAGAATTCCCTCCCCATTTAAGGCTGAATACTATTCCATTGTATGTACACACCACATTTTACCTATGCATTCACCTGTCAGTGGATGCTTGGGTTGCTTCCATGTTTTAGCTACGTGAAGAATGCTGCTATCATCATGATTGTACAAATATCTCTTTGAGACTCTGTTTTCAATGCTTTTGGGAACACATCCAGAAGTGGAATTGCTGGGGTGTATAGTAATTCTACTTTTAACTTTTGAGGAACTGCCATATACTGTTTTCCACAGCAACTGTACCACTTTACATTCCTACCAACAGCGCACAAGGGTTCCAATTTCTCAAACCTACTTTTAGAGATTCAGTCCAGGTGCCTCCTCTTCTAGAAAGCCCTCAGTGACCTCTTCATCCTGGGATGGGTTCCTTTAATGTGCTTATACAACGTTTACTGAGCAACTACTATGGACTAGGCTCTGAGCTGAGCACTTCAAACACGTGTTTGCAGAAGAGATGGTTTCTGCTCTCAAGGCACTCCCTGTCCCATTACTGATGAACACATGTGGGATCTTCCCAGACCGGGGCACGAACCCATGTCCCCTTCATCGGCAGGTGGACTCTGAACCACCGCGCCACCAGGGAAGCCCTACTAATTCCATGTTTTAAAGTCACTTGGTAGGACAAGCAAAGCATTTCCAAGGTCCGGGCTGGGAGTTTATTGTTGAGTGAGAGTTAGTGCCAGATACTGCTTGACCTGGGATATCTCGGGACATCTCCCTAGAAATAAGACCTAAGTCTTATTTCTGGGATATCTCGGGACATCTCCCTAGAAATAAGACCTAAGAGTACACGGGTAACTCACCCTGAGAGATGGGTAGAGAGGGAAGAGCAGGTCCCTTGAAAACATCTGCCTTTGGGGGTCAACAGAGATGGGGGGTGAGCCGCCGGAGGACAGATGGCAGACTGTGGCTTCTTGAAGGCCAGAGGGAAAGAGTTTCAAGAAGGAGGAGGTGATCATTGGGATGGAGTGTTCAAGAGAAGCCCAAGCTTGGGCAATGCCAGGCTTTGGGGGATCCCTGAGAGACGGCTTAGGGATGCAACAAAAGGTACGCAGCAAGGGGTTCAGAAGAGAGTGGGTGATGGACAAGAGGAGGTGTCTCTGTCCTGAATTTTGGCTTTTAGAGGAAAAAGAGCTGGAGAGAGGTCAGCAGAGGCAAGCGATGTTTTCCTTTTTTGTTGTTTTGGCTTCCTTCTGTTTGGTTTAGGATGGTGAAGCTTGTATATACCTGTAGGCAGAGGAAGGAATTGGTTGAGAAAAAGAAATGAAAATGCAGAACAGAGAGGACTTTTCCCCACAGCAGTTACTGCCCTTGGACATACTGTATATTTACCGGATGCCTTTACTATCAGTTTTCCCAACCAGAAGAGAAGCTGTCCTATTCACAGTGGATCCCCAGCAATAACCTGGCAGGGATTAGACACTCGATAAGTACTTTCCGTATTGAAATGAATTCACAGCGTTCCTGCGGGTGCCTGGTGCTTAGGTCCTGGGAAGAGAAGGGTTCATCGGGGCCCAAGGAGGGGCTTCTCTCTGATACTGCCGTGAGGGGAAGACGAAAGGAAGTTAAGAGCGAGGAGAGGAAGGAGCTCACACCCACATCTTCTCATAAAATTGTGTGTTGAGGGGGTGTGTGTCAGGGAAAATGGGCCATCGATGGAGAATAACCCTGACTGTGGTTATTCCCTCCTCTGTGTCTCTCCCGGAAGCCTCCCAGGCGTCTGGCGTGCTTCAGGAAATAGCTACTTCTGAGCACAGACAGGAAAGATATCCCCAGTGGTCTTGAGGGGTGAAGTAAGGCTTTCTGCAGGAGTTACCATGCATCCTGGAGCTGGCCCAGGTGGGGTGTAAGAGGTGGGCAGGGAGGCCCTCAAAACCAGCTGGGCCCAGCTCCTGCCTCTACTCCAGACCGAGGACAGAGAGAAGGTGTCACTGGTGAGGAATCTCATTCTGGGGGCTGCCTTGCCCGAGGTGGGTGGGGTCAGGGCGTATAGAGGGACGGGGCTGTGAGAGGAGACCCCTGGCCCCTCATGGCCTCCCCTAGATTTTGGGGAGGTCTCAGTAGCACCTTCTGTATAGTGGGGGTTTGGTGCTGTTGATCATTTCCATCCAGGAGACATGAACTGGGATGTGGGGGTGGTGGTCCTGGGAGCAGGGGGGGCTGCTGTATGTAGACTTGGAGGACCTGTCTCCCCAGTGACCCGGCCACTCCCCGGCCCCTATGTCTCCATGCTTCTGTCAGACTGTCTGTCTCCACTCTCCCCGCCTCACATTACCGCAGCCAGAGCTCCACTCCACAATTATCTCTTGGCCTCGCTCATTCTTCTCCGTGGTTGCCTGATAAAAATATCCAACCCCACATCCTTCTGCTGGGAGCCTCCTTTGGGAGCCATTGATTGTCCACATTCCCGGCCTCCAGAGCAGCTGTTTCAATGCCTCTGCCACGTCCTCTGTGAAACTTCTTTTGTGCACCTTCTGACTCCTCTGTGTGGGACCTGGCACCTCCCTCACAATCACAGCCACGTCCCAAGACGATCTAATGTGCACCTGGGATTTTGATTTTCATTTTCTTCAGGTACGGTGAAGCCAACAGATCAGGAGACAATTGCATTTAAAAGATAGTTTGTTACAGTTTCCAAGAGAAGGGGACGTACCACACCTAGCAGGGCCACACAGAGAAGCACCAGGGTTGATCAGGAGACAGAAGAAATGAGGGAAAGCATGGCCCAGAGCCTGCATTGTGTCTTCTGTGGCTAAGGCAAGACAGGCCAGGGTAAACAGTTTAGGACAGGCTAGCTTGAATAATTTCAGTGGACTTCAGGCCGTAGGGGTGGTCCCTGGTGGTCTGGTCCCCGCCCTGGGGTGATTTAGGCCAGGGGAAATATTGGCTCCAGGTCCATAGGGCAGAGCATGTGAAGGACCCTAGCCCACTCCGCTCAGAGGGGAACACATCCCTCTAGGGAGGGAGGATGTATGGGGCAGTGAGCGACCCGCCAGGCTTGGGTTTGAACGTCACCTCCACTTTTTATCAGCTGCGTAACTTCTGGCAGGTTGTTTGAGCTCTCTGAGCCTCCGTTTCTGCACTGGTAAAATGAGAACTGTTGGGGAGGAAGACATTTTCTACCCTTCTAAGTTCTCTTGGCTGGTCTAAGAATTAAACCGACATGAGATACACTAACAGGAGAAAATCAAACAAAAGTTTAGTAACTTTTCCATGGGAGAGACCCAGGAAAACTAAGGAACTCACCAAAATGGCCCAAGCCCTTATCTTAAATACAATCTTCTGCTAAAGACCAGAGAGGATGTTGGGGGTAGGGGTTTGGGACTTCAAAGGGGAGGAAGGCAATTCACATAGAGTTGGAAAAGCAGATGTTTGTTATGCAAATGTTTGCTGGGCCTGCAGGGACTGTGCAACAGGGGGTCGACTCTGGTTTCTAGGCCCTGTCAAGTTTCTCCAGCCACAGCTATTCCCGTATTCCTTACAGATACCTCTATAATAGTTCTGTGCCGGGAACAGAACCTTTATCTAAGTTCTTGAGGCCACTAAGGGAGAGGTAAAAAGACAGACTCCCCTAAGCTTCTGTTTCTTAAAATTAATCAGCCTAGATTAATCCTTATGCCAAAGAGACACACTTTGGGGTTCAAATTTTGCTCCCCTACAGAACAATGATACCTACCCTTCAGAGCTGTTGTGAGTACCCAGGGCTGACTTATTTTTGTAGGTAGACATGGTGCCTGGGGCCCATGAAAATGTTTTAATTTTAAATTCTTTTAAAATCAGGAGAAAAAATAATATAATATAATGAACGTATAAGAATGAATCCAGCCTGGATTGTATTTGTTTTTATACCAACACAGCTGTAAAATATAATTGAAAAAGAATTTTCAGGAAGGAGCGATTGTGTTGGGGGTCTTTGCCATGGGAAAATTCTCTCCCATCTCTAATGGGGACAACGACCCAGGGTGCCCCTCGCCTCCCAGGGACCCCTTGGGTCAACTCCTTGAGGTTTTTGTCTCATTTTTCCAGCTGCTGTTGCCTGTTTACTGCCCAACTTGAGAGGGTGGGGCCTGGTGGGCCATGGAGTGGCCCTCCCCAGCCAGGAGTGGGTCTGAATGGGCCATGAGGGCCTCTCCCGATCGACATGTCATGGGCTGTGTTTTCTTTTCCAGAACCATGGAGATGAAGGGCCTCCTCACACTGGCTTGGTTCCTGGCTTGTAGTAAGTGCTTGCCCCGAGACCTCTGAACTTTTGACCTTTCACCCCACAGGAACAATAAAGTAGTGGAAAGGAGACCAGTCTTGGAAGTCCTGGCGACCTGATTTTGAATCCTGGCCCTACCCTGACCATGTCGATTTCAGCAAGAGCCTTGGGCTCTCCGAGCCTCTGTCTCCTTATCTGTGACACAGAATAGTCCACGGGTTGGGCTGCGGCAGGATTCTAGGAGGGGATATGGAAAGATTGTGCCACTGGAAGACATGGGGCTTGTAGACATGGGAGGCAGATTTTTTACTTTGATGCCAAATAAAATACGATAAACCTATCACAACACAAGATCCTTATATAAATATTCCGTTCCACAATTCCTGGGCATTCTCTGCTCAGGCCTGTCCAGGTTTTCTACATGTCCCACCTGCTGCCACCTCCCAGCCGGAGGGAACTGCCCAGCGTGGGAGGAGCCTGGCTTTAGACCTCCCCTGCAGCCCCATCACCATGTACACAACCTCTGATGGGCTGTCCTACTGATGCCTTGCCAGATGCCTGGAGACTGCAGGGAGAGTGGGAGAGT
Organism: Neophocaena asiaeorientalis asiaeorientalis; assembly: GCF_003031525.2. NCBI lineage: Eukaryota > Metazoa > Chordata > Mammalia > Artiodactyla > Phocoenidae > Neophocaena > Neophocaena asiaeorientalis. Next base: position 741,259 of record NW_020173679.1, on the reverse strand, counting down.
GCCTCTGGCTCACTGCAAAACCCTGGGCAAGTCACCTTCCCCTCTGAGCTACAGTTTCCCAACTCTAAGATGAGGGAGCTGGCTCCAGGGTTCTCTACGGGTCCCACGCTGCTCTAAGATTCTGTGCCTCCCGTTCCAGATGGCGTCAACTGCGGGGAGGGACGGGCGTATCATCAGGAGAGACAGGAAGTGCCTGTCTGCCTGCTTCATACTGATAACGATATTCGTTAACCTTAACATTTCTTGGTCACTTACTATGTGTCTGTCACTGTGCTAGAAATTTACATACTTTTTTTTCAACCCTCATGACATCTCCAAAAGGTAGGCGTTCATGTTAGGCCCACCCCCGCCCCCGCATTTTGCAGATGAGGAAACTGAGGCTCTGAGAGATGAAGTGACCTATTTAATATCATACTGTGAATTAGTGGCAGAGCTGGGATCGTCCACGTCCAAACTTCTAATCCCTTCTCTGTTTGCCCTCACGTTTCTCCTTCCTCTCCCATGAATGGGGAGGATGAAAAAGGGACACATCGGTCCCTCCGAGCCTCGAGGTGGAAGAAAGGGAGGGAGCACGTGGGAAAGTGGGCCTGGAGCGGGTCTGCCTGGGCTGTCTTTCAGGTGCGCCTGCTGTCCCAGGGAGCTTGCTACAGCTGAAGCTGATGATTGAGCAGGTGACCAGGAAGCCCGCCCTGATGAGCTATGGCTTCTACGGCTGTTACTGTGGCTGGGGGGGTCGAGGGACCCCCAAGGATTGTACTGATTGGTGAGTTAATTGTCATAACTGCCCTTTATGCTCCAGGCTCTATATCCACATTATCTCATCTAATTAGATATCAATTCTGAAAGATGAGTATTAAAGCACCATTTTATAGATAAGAAAACTGAGTCTTAAGAGAGCTTAACTGACTTGCCCAAGATACATCTAGTAACTCCCCGAATCTCAGTGCCTAATATATCAGTCGATCTATCACTACATAACAAACCACCCCAAAATGTAGTAGCCTAAAGCGATGACAACCCCTTATTTTGCTGAGATTCTGCCACTTGGGCAGGGCCTGGCGGGATGGCTTGTCTCTTCTCCACCTGGCTTCGGCTTGGGCCGCTCCGCTGAGGCTGGGCGATCTGCTTTCTAGAATGATTACTCCTATGGCTGGCAAGTTGTTGTTGTTTGCTGGCTGGGAGCTCAGCTGAGGCTGTGGGCCAGGGGCCTCAGTTCCTCTCACTTAAGCCTCTCTAAGGTTGTCTAGACTTCCTCACAGCACGGTGCCTCTTGGGTTTCAAGAGTGAGTGTTCCAGAACGGCATGACAAAAGAGCATGGCGTTTTTGTGATCCAGCATCAGAAATTCTACTGTGTCACTTCCACTGTTTTCTTCGTCAAGGCAGTCACAAAGGCTTTAAGAGAGAGGGGGCCTAGTTTCTACCTCTTGATTGGGAAGTGGCAATGTTCTAGAAGAACATGTGAGATGGGAGAGATTGCTCTTTGAAAAACACAACCTGCTGGGTTAACAATTCTTATACAGCTAGACATGTATAAGGGGATGGGGGTCTTAAACAAATGGAGGGCAGATGGTTGGAGCCAAGCTTGTCACTGCTGGAGTGGGAGTTTACAGACCAGACAAGCAGGGACAGGAAGCTAGAATGATCTATGTGATAATGGATTAGAGTTGGAGACTTTAGTATAAACTCCTAGTTAGCTGAATATAGATGCAGATGGTTACATATAAAAATATGTAGAGATATGTGTAATTACGTGGGTTAATATAGATACATACTTTTTTTGCTCTGTCGTCTGAGGGGCCCTAAAAGAAACAATACCCCAGAAGCAATAAGCAGCACCTAGTGCCCAGACCTGGTTTCTGACACCATTCTCCAATAAGAGGAACCAAGGCTCCTTGGAGAGATGGCTGATCCTAGGACGAGGGCAGGAAATATACAAGATGAACCTGGAGCTTTTTGTAGTGCCCCAAATTAAGGAAGGGCTTGAACAAAACAAACCCAAACCAAACCCCTCATTGATAGGAATATGTCAAAGAGCACAGGAGCCAACTGGGAGAGCCCCTAATGGCCAAAACTGGAACAACATGGGCAGCAAAATAAACCCATAACCCATCTCATCATGACAAAAACATCAAAGAAATCCCAGTAGGAGAGCATCCTACAAAAGACTTAACCACCATTCCTCAAAATTGTCAAGGGCATCAAAAACAAGGAAAGTGTGACTGCCACAGCCAAGAGGAGCCTAAAGAGACAGGACAAGTACATGTAACATGGTGTCCATCACTGGATCTTGGAATAGAAAAGAACATTTAGGTAAAAACTGAGAAAATCTAAAGAAACTATGGACTTTTACAATTAATGAATCAATAGTGATATATTGTTATTTAATTAGTTAACATTTATTTAATAATGTATCAGTATTGGTTTGTTAGCTGTAAGAAACGTATTATACTCATAAAAAGTGTTGATAATAGGGGAAACTGGGTGTGGGGTAAAAGGGAGCATTTGGTACAATCTTCTCAATTTTTCTGTAAATATAAATTTTAAAAAAATGCAGTTGCCCACAGCTATCACAATTGAAGTTTAGTTATTGCTCATTTAACCATGTGAATCACATATCAATCCCAGGACCCAGGTTTCTCCTCTCTCGTGACTTTCCCCATGGCCTCAGAGTCCTTGGCTGGGTCATCTCCATCCAGCTGAGATGGAGAGAGAGAGAGTGGAGGACAGAGTGGGAATTTTTTTTTTAACATCTTTATTGGAGTATAATTGCTTTACAACGGTGTGTTAGTTTCTGCTTTATAACAAAGTGAATCAGCTATACATATATCCCCATATCTCCTCCCTCTTGCGTCTCCCTCCCACCCTCCCCATCCCACGCCTCTACGTGGTCACAGAACCCCGAGCTGATCTCCCTGTGCTACGTGGCTACTTCCCACTAGCTATCTATTTTACATTTGATAGTATATATAAGTCCATGCCACTCTCTCACTTTGTCCCAGCTTAACCTTCCCCCTCCCTGTGTCCTCAAGTCCATTCTCTACGTCTGCATCTTTATTTCTGTCCTACCCCTAGATTCTTCAGAACCATTTTTTATATTTTTATTTTTTTAGGTTCCATATATATGTGTTAGCATACGGTATTTGTTTTTCTCTTTCTGACTTACTTCACTCTGTATGACGGACTCTAGGTCCATCCACCTCACCACAAACAACTCAGTTTCGTTTCTTTTTATGGCTGAGTAATATTCCATTGTATGTATGTGCCACATCTTCTTTAGCCATTCATCTGTTGATGGACACAGAAGCTTCCATGCTTCCATCTGTGCTTCCATGTCCTGGCTATTGTAAATAGAGCTGCAATGAACATTGTGGTACATGACTCTTTTTGAATTATGGTTTTCTCAGGGTATATGCCCAGCAGTGGAATTGCTGGGTCATATGGTTTTTCTATTTTTAGCTTTTTAAGGAACCTCCATACTGTTCTCCATAGTGGCTGTATCAATTTACATTCCCACCAACAGAGCAAGAGGGTTCCCTTTTCTCCACACCCTCTCCAACATTTATTGTTTCTAGATTTTTTGATGATGGCCATTCTGACTGGTGTGAGATGATATCTCATTGCAGTTTTGATTTGCATTTCTCTAATGATTAATGATGTTGAGCATTCTTTCATGTGTTTGTCGGCAATCTGTATATCTTCTTTGAAGAAATATCTATTTAGGTCTTCTGCCCATTTTTGGATTGGGTTGTTTGTTTTTTGATATTGAGCTGCATGAGCTGCTTGTAAATTTTAGAGATCAATCCTTTGTCAATTGCTTCATTTGCAAATATTTTCTCCCATTCTGAGGGTTGTCTTTTCGTCTTGTTTATGCCTTCCTTTGCTATACAAAAGTTTTTGTTTCATTAGGTCCCATTTGTTTATTTTTGTTTTTATTTCCATTTCTCTAGGAGGTGGGTCAAGAAGGATCTTGCTGTGACTTATGTAATAGAGTGTTCTGCTTAGGTTTTCCTCAAAGAGTTTTATAGTGTCTGGCCTTACATTTAGGTCTTTAATCTATTTTGAGTTTATTTTTGTGTATGGTGTTAGGTAGTGTTCTAATTTC
>NW_020173679.1:733062-736544 GCF_003031525.2 Neophocaena asiaeorientalis asiaeorientalis | reverse complement strand
GGCCTTTCACTGTTGTGGCCTCTCCCGTTGCAGAGCACAGGCTCCAGACGCGCAGGCTCAGCGGCCATGGCTCACGGGCCCAGCCACTCCTCAGCATGCGGGATCTTCCTGGACCAGGATACGAACCCGTGTCCCCTGCATTGGCAGGCGGACTCTCAACCACTGCGCCACCAGGGAAGCCCTCCAGCTTTCTTTTCATTTCTATTTGCATGCTCTTGTTAAACGTTTCTTGTATTTTCTCTATTCTATTTCCAAAATTTCGGTTATCTTTACTATCATTACTCTGAATTCTTTTTCATGTAGACTGCCTATTTCCTCTTCATTTGTTTGGTCTGGTGGGTTTTTGCCTTGCTCCTTCATCTGCTGTGTGTTTCTCTGTCTTCTCATTTTGCTTAACTTACTGTGTTTGGGGTCTCTTTTCCGCAGGCTGCAGGTTCATAATTCCCATTGTTTTTGGTGTCTGCCCCCAGTGGCTAAGGTTGGTTCAGTGGGTTGTGCAGGCTTCCTGGTGGAAGAGACTGGTGCGTGTGTTCTGGTGGATGAGGCTGGATCTTGTCTTTCTGGTGGGCAGGACCACGTCTGGTGGTGTGTTTTGGGGTGTCTGTGACCTTATTATGATTTTAGGTGGCCTCTCTGCTAATGTGTGGGGTTGTGTTCCTGTCTTGCTAGGTGTTTGGCATAAGGTGTCCAGTACTGTAGTTTGCTGGTCATTGACTGGAGCTGGGTCTTAGCTATGAGATGGAGATCTCTGGGAGAGCTTTTGCTGTTTGATATTACATGGAGCCAGGAGGTCTCTGGTGGACCAATGTCCTGAACTTGGCTCTCCCACCTCAGAGGTACAGGCCTGAAACCCAGCCAGAGCACCAAGACCCTGTCAGCCACATGACTCAGAAGAAAAGGGAGAAAAAATAAATAAATAAATAAAATTAAATTAAAAGTTATTAAAATAAATAACTATTAAAATTTTTAAAATTAAAAAATAATAAAAAAGAAAGAAAGAAGAGAGCAACAAAACCAAAAAAATCCACAAATTATAACAAGCACTAAAAACTATACTAAAAAAAACCCAAAAAACAAAAACAGTGTGGAGATTTAATCACTGCTCCTGAGGCTGCTGGGAGAGATTTCCCTTTCTCTTCTTTGTTCGCACAGCTCCTGGGGTTCAGCTTTGGATTTGGCCCCACCTCTGTGTGTAGTTCTCCTGAGGGTGTCTTTTCCCTTTTGAGAAGTCTGAGGTCTTCTGCCAGCGTTCAGTAGGTGTTCTGTAGGAGTTGTTCCACATGTAGATGTATTTCTGATGTATTTGTGGGGAGGAAGGTGATCTCCGTGTCTTACTCCTCCGCCATCTTGAAGGTCTCCTACAGTGGGAGTTTTTTATGGGTAGGTTTAGAAGTGCTATACATTTTCCAGGGTGCCAGCCTCGTCATGTGACCACACATACCTGCAAGGGGGGCTGGGAAATGTAGTCTCACCGTGGGCCCAGGAGGAAAGAGCTGGTCCGTGAACTGGTACATGTGTGGGACAGACTTAATGGAAGAGCAGGAAGGACTCAGCCATATTATGAGATTCTTTCTTGGTCAGATCTCACCAACCATGGTGGCCTCTGCTCAAGGGACAGGCCCCTTCTGCTCAGGATCTAAATCTCTTGCATTGACAGGTGCTGTTGGATGCATGACCACTGCTACGCATGGCTGGAGAAAAAAGGCTGCAATGCCTTGACACAGGTGTACAGATACAGAGTTGCATGCGGCCTGGTCACCTGTGGTAAGGCTGGGGCTTCCATTCAGGCCACTGGAAAAGCCTGGGTCCCTGCTGCCTCTGAGGTCAGGTGCCCCAAGAGGTCAGCCAGTCTATATCTTGGGGGCCAGAGATGGGGGCAACAGGGGCAGGATTATTGCAGCTGTATCTGACCTCTAGGGGGCGGGCGGAAACATCTTAGACTCAGCATGTATTAGGAGTCAAGTGCTTTCCGTATGTCCTTTTGCTTGCTGTGGGGTGGCTTTAGTGTCTCCACTTTACAGATGAGGAAACAGACTCAAAGGCTTGCCAGTGCACACAGCTAGAGTCGGGATTCAAGCTCAGGTCCTTCTGAGTTCAAAGCTAAATCTGGGGATGGTGTCTCCTCTCTGAGAACTGAAGTTCCTCCAGAGACAGGGCCGTCTCCATCACCAGACTGAGAGCTCCCAGTCTGATGGGGAGGGAATGCGTGTCCTCCATCAGACTGGGGACTCCCTGAGGGCAGGAGTTGTGTCTCCCTCAGCTGAAAGCTCGCCCTGGGCAGCAGCTGTGCCTCTTCCATCAGGTTATGCACCCCCAGTGTAGATGCTGTGCCTCCCACATCAGACTGAGGGCAGGAAGGAGACTGGGGAGTCTGCTCAGGCTAGCAGCAAGTCCTGACTGAAGCAAGTCCAGAGTCTGTGTCACAGAGCATCTCTTCTTCCTCATCCTGCGTTTGGTGTCCTGTTTGCAGAACGTGGGTCCCTCTGCCAGATGCAGCTCTGCGCCTGTGACCGGCATTTCGTCTACTGCCTGAAAAGAAACATGAGGAGCTACAACCCTCTTTATCAATACTTTCCCAACTTCCTCTGCATCTAGTCGCCTCAGTGAGCTCCTCCTGGACCAAGATTCTTACCCCCTCTCCTACAGCACAGAGCTTACCCACTCTGCTGGAATCCCCAGAGAGGCTCCCAGGTCTGGGACCTCATTCTTTCTTGATGTCCCACTGGGCTCGGAGGAGGCCCACAGCCACACTTCATCCTCCAGAGTTCCAGGAGAGTGACTCTGGTCTTTAGACTTGGCAAGGTCAGGGTCCCCGGCCTCCCCTTGTGAGATCAGCCGCTCTGGTGCCGAAAGCTCGCCCTTCACTCCAGGCCAGCTGTGTTTCTCCTCATCCCTGAAGACAGCCCTGCTTCTCCAGGAGGGAGGCTTTCCTGGGATGCATTGACTTTTCAGTTCTGCAGTTGGGTTATCACTACCATCCTGTAGAGAATTTTCACAGAAGTGGAAGCAAAAGTGACTCCATAATTCTGCCACATAGATATTAAATAAAATTCCTTCTCAAGACTAATAATAACCACACAGGTATTTCCCCTGCTGTGGAGGATTGCCTGCACCTCTTTCTCTGCTGTTGGGGCACCAGACCCAGCATTAACCATGTTCCCTCAGAGGAGGAAGGTACAGATTAGTAACTAGAAGGTTTCCTGGGATGAGTACCAAGCCTTCTTTGGGGCTCATCTCCTTAAACCTTGGGTCCACTCGAGCCAAGCACTGGACCTCATTCTTCCTCCAGGGAGCGGGGAGAAGATGATTGGCAATCGTGCCGTCTTGGGCTTCCAGACCAGAGAGCGCCGCATTTGAATGCCAACTTGGCTTCTCCAGCTGTGTGGTCTCAGGCTCATTACTGAACCCCTCTGATTTCTGGTCTCTTTAAAAAAGAAACTGTAGGGCTTCCCTGGTGGCACAGTGGTTGAGAGTCCGCCTGC
>NW_020173679.1:723271-732833 GCF_003031525.2 Neophocaena asiaeorientalis asiaeorientalis | reverse complement strand
AAAAAAAAAAAAAAAAAAAAAAGAAAAGAAACTGTAATGTTTTTTGCGATGTAAATTGGGAATCCCAAAGCTACCTTGATGATGACCTGGCGATGCTGAGGTTCTGGGATTTCACAGAGCAAGACATTAAAAAATAGAGTTCGGGCTTCCCTGGTGGCGCAGTGGTTGAGAATCTGCCTGCCAGTGCAGGGGATATGGGTTCGAACCCCGGTCTGGGAAGATCCCACATGCCGCGGAGCAACTGGGCCTGTGAGCCACAACTACTGAGCCTGCGCGTCTGGAGCCTGTGCTCCACAACAAGAGAGGCCGCGATAGTGAGAGGCCCGCGCACCGCGAGAAAGAGTGGTCCCCGCTTGCCGCAACTAGACAAAGCCCTCGCACAGAAACGAAGACCCAACACAGCCAAAAATAAATAAATTTATAAAAAAAAAAAAAAAGTTCAACTATGGGGTTTATTTTTACCAAGGAAGGACACTAAAGAGTCCACCTCATCTATCTATTCATAAAAGAAAGGGTGTTCTAATACCCAGACTGCAGGAAGAAAGGACACATCCCAAAACAAAGGAGAGTCCTTTCCAAGAAAGGACATTTGGCTTCCTTCCATTGACAAATCCCAAAATAACCACATGATAAATGGGATCTATATTTAAAAACCTCCAATGTTGAACATTTTCAAAATAAAATTTAATTTTATGCAATTATCCTGAATGGACTAGTGTTTTCGAAAAGTTTGCTATGGACTCGCATCTAAATTTGACAGTGTAACAAAGAAAGCAATTCAAATGTCCAATTCGCTCATGAAATTTTTTTGATCAGAGCCATTTTCCCAATCCATTTTTAAATAGGTATGTAAAGGAAATTGGGAGCTTCACTCTCAATGCCATTTCTCTTCAATTGCGATATTCTGGATGATGGAGAAGAGACCTCAGCCCAGGCTTCTCCCTTCTCCCGTCAGGGTCAGGTAGCAGGCAGGGTGGTGTCTTGCTGGTAAGCTCTGCAGGAGGGGGCTGCATTCAGGCCCCTCTTACTGGGGCACCCAAGTAAGCTCAAAGCACTGGTATTCAGACAGGCATTTGTGGATGAGGGATGTTGTAATGTTATGAAAGCAACACCACAGGCTGACATGAGTTTGAGCTGGAAGGGCTCATGGAGAGCCTTCATTTATCTACCAAGAAACTGAGGCCCAGAGAGGTTAGGAGACTTTCCCAAAGTCACACAGCACAGCAATAGCAGAAGTAGGTTTAGACCTCAGATCCCGGTTCTAGACTCTGGGTTCTGACCACTATCCCACTGTCTTCAACTCTGGCCCCAAAAGAGAGCAAATGGAACCTGGAGTGGTTCAGGGACTCACCCACATTGGCAGTTCTTGGGAGAATCCCCTGGATTCAGCCTGAGAGCCAGCTCTATTTCTTCTCTGCTCTGACTCCCTCTGGGGATTCCAGAGTCTGCCCTTTCGTGGTTAGACTCGCTGGTGCACTGGTTTCGTCCTTGGTAGAGGGGACCCCACTGAGTCCTCCATGGTGCTCCCCTGCCCCACTCTCACCGCAGTGAGCGGCCACGGGGAAATGATGCAGTCACGCGATCCCCGTAACCTGGGAAGAGTTGGTCTCCTTGACTGCTCTCTTTGACTGTTCCTTGGCTGTAAAGAGAACCATCGGGAAGGTCTCCCTTTCAAAATCACATCCCCCACCCTTTCGAGGGAGATACTGAAATGTACAGACCAGACCATAAACGCCTCCCTGGATAGATCTTTATACAGAAGTTGGCAGATGACACAGATACACAGACACTTAAGGACAGGTTGCCTTGTAAGTCCAGGCCCTCACTGGCATTTGAAAGTGGGCTTCAGATACAAATGGGACCCCCTCAAACATGAAAAATCATCTGTAGAGCACACGTGCATGGGGGTGTGTTAATTATAGCTGTTACCAAACTGAAAATGCACAAGAGACCCTGCAGACCAATGTTTGCTGAGTGTGTGCAGGTAGAAATGTCCCATGGGAGATTTCTCAGGGCCCTACGGTAAAGCACCGGGTAAACCCTTAGGATTTTGGAGCAAAGCCCCTCCATCAGCTTCAGATAACTGCTCTCCTTTTGAGAAACAACATCTGGCTTTGCTAATGGTTCTTCAGGGAGACTGAATTCTTGACCTTGGGTTAACAGGTTATCATGAGACTGGCTGTTATCTGACCCACCAAGTTACGAAACTGGGTGTGCATAGCAGCAATTGCATCAGCACATGATAATATCTGGACCTAAACAGGAGCTGAAGGCCCAGGTGAGCTGCATAAGTAAGGGGCACAGAGGTCCACGGCCCCTAGACCTGCTGTATTGTCTCCTTTTTCTTAATCTGTACCAGTGACTTCATGGGCGAGTTCCCCATGACCAGACGCCCAAGGAAGAAAAAGTTCTGGGGCCTGTCTTACAGGTGGTTGTCCACGATGTGTTGGCACTCCATGCATGTGGACAGCTGCAACATTGCAGACCTCCTCTGGGGTGGCCCTCCTGTCATGCAGAAGCTGTGTTCATGCAGCTAACCTTACATCTCAGTATCTAAATCAGAGAATATCAAAAGGGGATTATGACCCAACTGGAATAGAAATGAGCATGACCCAATGATGTGTAAAAGGACTTGGTATCCTCTTTAGGGGATGTTAGTTTGTTTCAAGTTGTACTCGTTATGTTAGGCAGAAACAGGATTTTGCTATTGTCTTTATTTGGAGGTTAAGAATGGTTGAAAGAGATGTGTATGGGTGCCAGGTCAACATGGGGTAGACTGTCATGGATCTGTACTGTGTCACTTAGCTATGCTGAAGCTGTATTTCCCAGAATTTCCATCCCTGCAGAGTTCCAGGTTAGCATGGGTCTCTTAAGAGATGTTTGGCCTGAGATTTGGAAGCAGAGGTGGACTAGACGTCACTTGATTTGTACAATCAGAAAGTCGGAGCCCGGCATGGGATGCATTTGCGGCTAATGCACGTTGTCCTTTATCTGCTGGGCTCACTGTGTTGGCGTGGCGAAGAAGCCAGGGCTGCAGCAACTCTGGGTCCTGCCAGATCGCCTGCTTTATCTTCTGGGTGAAGCCTTGGAGGTGGTGAGATGCAGAAGGGCGTTCTAGGCTTTCCTCTTGGGCTTCACCTATCCTTGCAGTTCCAGTTTGCCCTGCCACTTGGGCTGTAAGATTTCAGGCAGCCAGCAACAGCACAAAAGGGAATAGTCTCTCACAGACTGTTTCATGGGCTCCCAGCATCACAGAAAGACAAACCCCTATTAAAATCCCTCATTTTGGGCTTCCCTGGTGGCTCAGTGGTTTAGAGTCCGCCTGCTGATGCAGGGGACATGGGCTCGTGCCCCGGTCCGGGAAGATCCCACATGCCGCGGAGCGGCTGGGCCCGTGAGCCATGGCTGCTGAGCCTGCGCGTCCGGAGCCTGTGCTCCACAACGGGAGAGGCCACAACAGTGAGAGGCCCATGTACCGCAAAAAAAAAAAAAAAAAAATCCCTCATTTTATATCTAGGTACCTCTTAGTAGTTCCTGCCACTCTGACCAAACCCTGGTTGATAACAGCGGGATTCCGAGTGCCTAACAGCGTGCTTGCCACATGGCAGGTGCTCAACAAGTGTTTGCTGAATGAATAAGTGACTGAATGAACAAATGAATGAATGAATGAGACACAGTCCCTACCCTCAAGGAGTTCGCAGACCAGTGTGGGAGCAGAGAGAACTGAAAAGTTGGGCCGAAAATACAGTGGTTGTGGCATTTTACCTCCTTGGTGGAGCAGTCTGGACCAGCGCTGGGCTCAACCTTTGGCCTCCCAGTCACTGATGTCTCCCTGGTCTGGACCTGCCCTGGACGAGGGGATGGGCACTTTATTAGACAGCCATGCTAGGTGGTATCCTCAGAGGGCTGGGGGGATGGGAGAAGATAACTCAGTGTCCTAATGTCCACTAGGGGAACATGGACTTCCTGCATGGCTTGCTCTTGAAAATGAGGTTCCAGCCGTTGGATGTGTCCAGAGGCTGGCTGCAGTTGACACAAGGGCAACTTCTGGTCACTCCTGCAGATCGGCTTCTGACACTTGCTCCTGGGACCTGTACCAGCCCAGCAAGGAAACCGGAGTGCTCACCTCCGGTTAGCCAATCAGAGAGACCCAACCCATCCCACCCAAGTGGCAAGAGCCTCCTTTGGGAACTTTAGAAATCCTGCCACCTCCTGGAAGCCTCCCAGGATGGTGACAGAATCGCATTTCCTGCTAATTTCCGAAAGCCACAACTATAGGATAAGTGAACTCCTGGCAGGGTTTCCTACTATCAATCAAGTGTCCTCTATCCATCTATTCTATCATGCGCTCCAATTACACCATTCCCTCCCTCCAAGGCCTTCAGTGGCTCCCTATTGCCAAATTCTTCAGTTTGACACTTAATGGCCTTTCCGCCTGTGGCTGTAGTGTGCTTCCAGTTTGCTCTCCCGATTACTCCCTACTTCCGAAAACATCTGTTCCTCGAATCTTGCCCTATGCTTTCCACTCTGCCTCCGCTCATGCTGTTTCTTCCCTTCTGGAATGTTCATTCCCTATCTATAACTGTGAATTGCATCCTCTTCTTATCAGTAGTAAGAGTAAAAGCTACCACTTACTGATGGCCTACTATGTGCCAGGGACTTTCATAGAGGTTATCTCATTTGAGCCTCCCAAAAACCCCACAGGTGGGGGTGGTTATCCCATTTAATGGATGAGTAAATTGAGGCTGAGCATGTAATCTTGGCCATGCAACCAGAGAAAGGCAGAGTGAGGGTTTGAACCTAAGACTGTGCAAATCCAGAGGCTGAGCTCACAGGGGCAGGGCCCACGCCTCATTGCTCTCAGCACTCCCTGCCTTGCTTGCTACAGGACCTGGCACAGAGGGGGCGCCTGGTAAATGTCCATGAGTCAGACCGCCTGCGCATTGCTGCCTCATTTGCTTCCATCAGTGCTGCCTTAGATCACAGACGCCCAGAGAGCAGGGGTCACACCTACGTCTTCTCAGAAACCACAGCCCAGAGTCAGAATTAGGAACTCAATACAGAAAATCGGGTTTGGGGGGTGCCCGGCCACCGAGACTCCCAGGGATCAGTGAAACCTGATGGACACAGAAGTGACCCAGAGGCACTGAGCTTCTGAGCCCTCCAAGAAGCACAGTATGACCCTGTCTGGCTGTAGGGATTCTGAAGCCCAAAGCATCCAGATACCTCCTACACGCTCACCCGGGTTAACATTCTATTAATCAGTATTTTGGATAACTAGAAGTATTGGGAACTAGACACCAGATTCTAGTCTGACTTTGCACACGTCCTGGGTATCCTTAGGCAGGCCCCTTACCCTGCCTGACCTCAGCTTTCCCACAGGCGCAGGTCTGAGAGAGAATTTTCACTGTAGCCCTGCTCCGTTAGTGGATCGTGACATGAGTTTAGAGGGCTGCTCCTGGCTTGTGCACGCGTGCGTACGCTTGTGTGCATGCGTGTGTGTGTGCGTGCTTGTGCCGATATAGCACAAGTCATAAACTACTGCTTCAGCAAACTGTGTTTCTACCCTGGGAGTGTATATGTGGGTTGACTGGGTCCGGGTGTCAATTTTATTACATTGTGCGGGTTGCCATCAAAAGGATTTGAGAAACCCTTGTTCGCATGACCTCTCAGGGCCCGCCTGGCTCTGAAGTTGCAAACATCTAAGTGGCTTCCATGTCTTAGCCTTAATTATACGAAACCCCATAAAGTCTCCCATGGGGCTCGATGCCTGACTCCCTCACGCTTCTCTTCAAATATTAGATTCGGACTAGGCTTTTGACTGTGGATCTCCAAGCCTGTGATAGCATCAGTCCCTAAATGTTCCATAACTACCCAGCAAAGGAACAGGACATAAGCAGAGGTGTGTGGCACCTGATTGGAAAACAGAGATCCAAGCCACTGAGTTTCAGTCATGGGGAGCCAGTGTGTAAGGGCTTTGGGATCCGAGAGGGACTCATATTGTAGCTCTGCGGATTTCCTCGCCACGTGCCTTCTGGGCTGTGGGTTCATTCCCTAAGCCTCAGCTGTCGAATGACTAATAACACCTTCCTCGCTAGGTTGTTGGGAATATTTGGTGATATGATGCACTGCAGTGCCTGGCAGACAGTAGGCACTCAATAAATGGCCCTTGTCATGGGAGAGTACCATTAAACCCAAGCCCAAGAGTTGTGACTCCAAACACAAGCCCTAGGGGCCAAGGTTGGTGTCCAGGGCAGAAGGGGGTCTTCTCCTCGTCTTCCCAGGCTGCCCCGTGAAGCCCTTACCACATTGGATGTGGCAACTGGTGATGCAGTGGTTGTAGTGGTCCCATTTGGGGGAGCGCCGCTGAGCTCTCCGGAAGCAGTAGCCACAGCTGTGGGTGAGAGGCAGCAGCTGTGGGGAAACCCAGACTGGGCCTGGGACAAGCGGTCCTACAGCCAATCCAGGGGCTGTGCGTTTCTAAGCCTGGAACATTTGTCTCCCCGTCCCTCCCATCCACCAAGGCCAGGCCTAAATGCTGCTTCCAGGTGACACCTGTCCCAGCTTCCCCAGCACAGGGCATCGTTCCTCTGTTGGGTCCCCATAGAGGACAAGTCATTCGTTCTTCAGTGCACATTTATGGAACACCTGCTTGTGCTGGGCCTGGCTGGGCCCCGGGGACACAGAGATTCGACAACAACAACATATAAATCTCTCTCTCTCTCTCTCTCTCTCTCTCTCTCTCTCTCTCGGTCTAGGGAAGGAGACAGACAAGCAATAGACATGCACTCCACACGTGATGATGATGGGATGCCTGATGAAGGAGTTTTGAGTTAAACCAGGAGGCTATCATTTGAGGCATCATTTAATGCCATGGGCCAGCAGCCTCCCTACAGATTCTACTCCATCTCTCCACCAGGGCAAGCAAAGAGCACGGACACTGCGCATAAAGGACCTGGGTCACGCACTCTCAGGCCGTGAAGAGGTCACTCAGCCCCACCTACCAATACAGGGGGGGACTGGTGACTCCAGCTCAGAGACCACAATTTCCCAGTGTCATGTACGGTCTCTATGGCGATAGAAAGGGTTAAGCATTTCGTCCTAGTGGGGAGAAGAAAGCTCTGCACAGGTGGAACCCAATGCCTTCTAAGGCTGCCCTAGGGACTGACGGGTAGAAGGGCTGTCTCAGAATCACCTGTGGTTAAAAATACAACTCCCCAAGCTGAATCGGCACTTCTGGTTTGGGGACCAGAAATCTGTATTTATAAACCGGCTCCAGGGTAAAGCAGATAGTGGTCAGGTATGGGGACGCTGGGAGGTTGTATAGGTCAGAAAAGATGGGCAAAGCTTGCCTTATGTACTCACATGTATCCATGGGGATGGCCTGATGTCGACCACAGAGGCCGGGACAAGCTGTGGCCCTGGTCCTGATTTTGTACATTTCTAAATTTACAACAGTGTCCCCAGGGTAAAGACGTGTTCTCCTACTGAAAACAGAATTATGTGTCACTGTCTTTGTCCCCCAAATGTGGGTATGTTTTATAACTTTCTCTTTTAATTAAAAAATTATTAAAAAAAAATTGTTCATCTTTTACGGTAGAACATTCTCTTCAAATGTGTTACATCTCTGCCTTTTAAAGTTGGAACTTTGTTACTGACGGGGACTTTCTTTGACCAAACTTGAGTTAGGCTCCTCTCGGTCCTTTTTTTTTTTTGCGGTACGAGGGCCTCTCACTGCTGTGGCCCCTCCCGTTGTGGAGCACAGGCTCCGGACGCGCAGGCTCAGCGGCCATGGCTCACGGACCTAGCCGCTCCGCGGCATGTGGGATCTTCCCGGACCGGGGCACGAACCCGTGTCCCCTGCATCGGCAGGCAGACTCTCAACCACTGCGCCACCAGGGAAGCCCTCGGTCCTTTTTTGACGGGACCCTGTCCTCGGACATTGTCCTCCAAAGCAAGAATCATAAGTCAGTTTACCGAGAATCCCCTACCCTGGCTATCTGATCAGATTTCCAATCCCCACCATCCCCAGGTAATGTCTGGTCATCCTGGGCGGCCTTCAGCAAGAATCCCCTCCTTAACCATGATGTCTCTCTCCTCTTAGTAATTTTCCATCCACTGACCCCCACCCTGCTCCTTGGCTGTCAATCCCCACTTGTCCATGCTGTGTTTGGACTTGACCCCAGTTCTATATGAAGTCTCTTTTCCTCTACTGAAATCACTCTTGGTTAAAAATCTGCTTTTCCTGCTATGACTACTGTCCAGCTCTGGTTTTCTTTAACAGTTAAGTGCTGGAGACTCAGATACGATCAGATTCATCAATGGGCCCCCAGACTTCTCAGCCAGGACCCTAAGTGGGTCTCTTTGAAGCCTTTGTCTTCACTCCTGACTCATTGATTGGGGACCCATTGACGAATCTGACTCCTGAACCAGTGCTCCGGACAAATGTTCACTGAAGCACAGTAAGGACAGATTTTGGTTCCTAAGGTTCTGAGTATGTTCCAGAAGCTGCATTGGAGCCCTAGGCACACAGAAGCTGGGCTGGAGCCCTAGTTATCTCTGTTTATAAGTCTACAGGCATTGATAATTAAGAACATGGGAGCTTCTCAGTCGACCGAAAACTCCCTTCTCAACCCCCTGCTGACAACATGCTCCACCAACTTGGTTGTAAGTGTATTGATAGTTTACCTTCATGATCACGTTGTTGACTGGGAGCGGCAGTGACAGCCACTGCCCAGCATCACGAGGGAGCCTCATACTATATATCACTAGTCCAGGAAAATATCAAAATTCAAAGTATGGTTTCTATTGAATGCGTATGGCGTTAGCAACACTGTAAAACAAAAAAGTCGTAAGTTGAACAGCTGTAAGTTGGGAACCACTTGTAAAGAAACGTCTCTAGAAATTGTGACATGTACGTGTAAAATTGGCTAGTCTGCTACAGAATGCTGGTATATGACAGATCACTATTTCTTAGAGAAAACTTTGTAGTTTTCTCTGTAGAATAAAGGTTACTAGTGGCTAAAAATTATAATCAAAATATGACAATAAAACTACTAAAAATAGTAAGGGGAACAATGTATGCAAGGAAATTAGGATATGTTTCTGATAAGGAAAAATATACAAGACATGATGGCTGTGTTTTTCTCGAGAAAAAAGAGAGTAATTTTGTCTTAAAGTAAGATGACTGGTTGTTCCAGAATGAGAAAGAGAGAGAGAGGAAAAAAAAAGGACAAACCTAAATGGATGTAGAAAGTTGTAGGTTTGCAGAACATGGATTTTTATATGTGGTCAAGTGGGTAAGACTGAACTGATTTATTTATAAAGTTTTTTAAAAAAATAAACTGATATCAAAAGTATACTGATGCGGGCTTCCCTGGTGGTGCAGTGGTTGAGAGTCCGCCTGCCGATGCAGGGGACACAGGTTCGTGCCCCGGTCCGGGAGGGTCTCACATGCCGCGGAGTGGCTGGGCCCGTGAGCCATGGTCGCTGAGCCTGCGCGTCTGGCGCCTGCGCTCCGCGACGGAAGAGGCCACAACAGTGAGAGGCCCGCGTGCCGTAA
>NW_020173679.1:653447-722847 GCF_003031525.2 Neophocaena asiaeorientalis asiaeorientalis | reverse complement strand
GGGACACGGGTTTGTGCCCCGGTCCGTGAGGATCCTACGTGCCGCGGAGCGGCTGAGCCCGTGAGCCATGGCCGCTGAGCCTGCGCGTCTGGCGCCTGCGCTCGGCGACGGAAGAGGCCACAACAGTGAGAGGCCCGCGTGCCGTAAAAAAAAAAAAAAAAAAAAAAGTACACTGATGCAAAATTAGACTTTGGTTTTGTCTCTGCTAAAATGACAACGATTTCTTGGAATATTGGTCTGCTCTTAATGAGATTGTAAAAGGTAATCTGCCTAGGAACCAAAATCTTGCCTTATCAGAATAATTTCCTGTAGTTTATGTTAACTTTTATTGTATCCTAGATTATTTAAGAGAATGAGATTTCTCACTTTTAAAAAGATCTAAGGCTTTTTACATTTTTGACACTCTAGCCTTCCCCAAACCAAGCACCAAATGAAATCTTTTATTTTTATTGCGGTATACTTATTTTACAATGTTGTGTTTGTTTCTACTGTACAGTGGAGTTCCCTGTGCTATACAGCAGGCTCTTACTAGTTATCTATTTTATACATATTAGTGTATAGATGTCAATCCCAATTTCCTGATTCATCCCACCCACCCTTTCCTCCCCTTGGTGTCCATACATTTGTTCTCTACGTCTGTGTCTCTATTTCTGCCTTGCAAACTGGTCCATCTGTACCATTTTTCTAGATTCCACATATATGTGTTAATATACGATATTTGTTTTTCTCTTTCTGACTTACTTCACTCTGTATGACAGTCTCTAGGTCCATCCACGTCTCTACAAATGACCCAATTTCGTTCCTTTTTATGGCTGAAAAGGAATAAATGCCCATGGCTGCCCACGGGCATTTAGGTTGCTTCCATGTCTTGGCAGCTGTAAATAGCGTGCAGACTCCCTTTCTATGTAGAACCCTCCAGACCTTCTTTTTTTAATTGAAGTATAGTTGATTTGCAATATTGTGTTATTTTCAGGTATACAGAAAAGTGATTCAGTTATATATATACATTTTTGGATTCATTTCCATTATAGGCTATTACACTGTATTGAATGTAGTTCTCCGTGCTATGCAGTAGGTCCTTGTTGTTTATCTATTTTATATATGGTAGTGTGTATCTGTTCATCCCATACTCCAAATTTACCCCTCTCCCCTTCCCCTTTGATAACCATAGTTTGTTGTCTATGTCTGTGAGTCTGTTTCTGTTTTGTTAATAAGTTCATTTGTACTATTTTTTTAGATTCTACATGTAAGAGATATCATATAATATTTATCTTGCTCTGCACCCCAGACCTTTTAATATTTTATACTTTTCAAAATATTTTCAAATCCATGATCCAATATAGCCTCAAAACATCCCATTTTACTGGGTGGGAAACCGAGAGACAGAGAGAAAAATGTCTTGCTTAAGGTCACACCCAAGTTAGTGGCACTTGAACCAGGTTCTCAGACCCTGAAGTTTGGGGCAGTCTCCCCAACCCAAGCTGGTTCCCTGTAGCAAGGTTAGAGCGCCTCATGGGAATGGTGATCTCTTGAGGACTGACTGGGACTACTTTATGAATCCCGCTGCCTTGTCTGGTGCCTGACACAATGAAGCAGAGCCCAGTGTAGACGGTGTCTGAAGTGTGCTTCACCATGTTTCCACGGAACCCTCACATTCACTCATGGGGGAAGTACTGTGAATGCCCCCATCCTGTGTGTGAAGAGATTTAGGCACAGAGAGGTCAAGGAGCTTGCCCCAGGAAGCACAGCTGGTAAACAGGGCAAAAGGGTATGAACCCCAGAGCCTGCCCTCTTTGCCCAGGAAAGGTGTGCTGAATCGATGTGGCTGCCCCTTGCTCAAATGATGCTCAGGCAAGATTTCAGTGTAGACCTCAGCCAGCCTGCCTGCTGTCCCCAGACAGCAGAGTTACCTGTTGGTATCATCCATAGGCTGCCCCTGGTCCCCCAAGCCACAGTGACTGCTGTCGACTGAAAAACAGTGCGCATCTTAAAAGCTGAGAGTTATGTTTTATTCGGCAGACATTCTTAGGACTTCAAGCCCAGGAGGCAGCATCTCATGTAACCCTGAGAAAACTGCTCCTAAGAGGCAAAGGAGGAGCTAGGATATATAGGAGTTTTTCAATAAAGGGCAGATAGTTAATACTATTATTTATTATTAACTTATTATTATGACTGTTATTTATTAACAGGTACTGTTAATAAAAGAAAACTAGATATCTCAAGTTAAGGAATTTAGCCCTTTTCTATATGGGAAGATGCAAGAGTCTGAGCTCACTGAAATCATCCCTTTGATATGCGCCTCAGCTCTCTGGGACCAGTACCCTGTGTTTTCACATTCTGAGTTTCCTCAAGCTGCACCCTTGGGGGTGGCTGCAGTCTGCTGACTGCTAGATGGTAGGTATTCTTTGTTTCCTTCCTGAGTTCCCTCAGGCTGCACCACTGGGGATAGCTGCAATCGCTGTTGACTGCGACATCCTTTGTTTACTGGTATGGCAGGCAGCATTCTTATTCCACACAGCCATGGGTGAGCAGCTGAGGAGAGCCCACTTCCCCGTGGCCTGCTTGATCCGGCCATAGAGCTCTAAAAAGCTGGCCTGGGGGAGGACGAGCCCTGTGGGGGAGGAAAGAAACAAGGAAATGTCAGAAAGCTGATGCTGTTGTTGTGGCTGGTAACAGTCATTCAACCACAATCACAACCGTCACAACAGCTGCTCTGCGTTTCACAGGCCGGTCTCTACCTGCCAGACTGGGTGCTCAGTGCTTTCCGGAGGTCTGTCATGCATTCTTCACAATACCTTGTAAAGACAGTAATATAATTCCCGTTTTATAGATAAAGAAACTGAGGCTCAGAGAGGTTCAATGACAAAATCCCATGCCCAGGAGTCAGGAGACCCTTGTGTGTGGGACTGTTGCCAAAAACTTGGCCTCTGTGCACAGGTGCCGAATCAAATCTCAGAGACAGAGTTTTGGGTGAACCAGAAAAGAATTGTTTATTCCTTTGCCAGGCAAAGGGGGACACAGCAGGCTCCTGCCCTCGAAAACTGTGTGTCCCATCCTGGGAGGATTTGTTGAGGAGTTTTATAGCAATACTTCAAGGGCGGGGCTGCTGATAAGACTAAGGTGTGTGTAGAGCCTGCACTCCTTTCATCTGGTCTCAGGTAATTTCTTGATGAGCTTCTCTGGTTCCTTTAATCTGGACTCAGGTGGTCTTCTCTGGAATGAAGAATGCTGACATCTTTCATTTGTTGGGGGTTTGGTTCTATAAAGAGCTTAAAGGTATTGTTATATGTATCCCTTGAGGTGGAACCAGGGCCCTGCCCCGAGGCTGCACTATTGTTTCTTGGCTGCCCCTCTCTTGTCTGCGTCCCCTCCCTTCCCTGGTTAGCAACTGTTTGAATCTGCCCTTTGGGACTCAGGGAAGGTCATGGAGGCTGGAGTCTGTTCCCTACAAACAAGGAACGGAGGATACAGAAAAGCTTCGGTGCCCAGGATCGTGCTCAGTTTCAGGACCCTGAACACACACTTTTGACTACTATGTTAGAGCATTTCTCCTGTCAACCCTTCAGGTGGCACATTTCCCCAATACAGTCAAGATGAACATACAGCTGTGCTTCTTGTTTTATTTTTCCATTTAACATGAGCTTTTTCACCTTGGTCGCTTTGGTGTCAATGGGGAATTGCAGACCAGTGTTGGTAAGGAAAAGCTTTTCCTCTCCCCTCTTAGGTTTAGTGCCTGGGGGCCTGCAAATTAAACTAAGAAAAGACAGATAAATAGGGGAAAAGGCACGTGATATTTATTAATATTTACACGCACAGGAGTTCACAGAAAAGAAGTGAAACTCAAAGGAGTGGTTAGACTCAGGGACTCATCTACCTTTTTTGCAAAGGAAAGAGGGTTTAGATTTCAAGGGACAATAAATTGTAGGGAAATAACCTGGAAATATATGGGGGGAAAATGGAAGGTAAGAGCTATTTTAGTAAAGTCTGCTTATGCAAACTCATCTTGGAGCTGACTCCCCGTCTTTGATGATCAAAGTTGCATTTCTCTCCCTAGTTCAAGGGTGGTGGGCAGAGGGCACCTTCCTCAAAGGGAAATTTTTATCTGCTTTTAGGCAGGTAACAGGAGGAAAAAAGAACTCTTCATGCATCTGTTAATTCTCAGTTGCCTTCAGCTCAAAATAATTTTATGCTAAAGTGGCATATTTTGGGTGGCATATTCTGATCGCTTTCAAGGCCATGCAGTGGAGGAGTGAGAAAATCAGGCTTAACGTTGGGGTCTTTTGTCTCCCAGCACAGTACTCCTTCCCTGCCCCCTTCCCTTGCCATGCTTGGGCTTTCCAGGAGCAGACCCCATGTTCCTCATCCTTCATTTCCAGGACCTTCTACAGCATCACCTCGCCCGGCATTTCCCCCGTTGTGGGGTTTCCCAGAGGAGAGGACACATAACACTGGCTCACAGGGTGCCTCACTCTTTCCCTTCTGGTTCCTTCCCAATCCTTCAGACAACATCAAGGCGAAGGTGGTCTCAGCTCGGAGGCTGGGTGTCCTCAGCTCCTCTCAAGTGCTTGCCCTTTCACCCAACAACTATCAGTTGTGCATCTTGTCTGTCTAAATCTGTCATACGGAGTGAAGTACGTCAGAAAGAGAAAAACCAATATCGTATACTAACGCATGTGTGTGGAATCTAGAAAAATAGTACAGATGAACCTATTTGCAGGACAGGAATAGAGACCCAGATGTAGAGAAGAGACATGTGGACATGGCAGCAGTGGGGAAGGGGTGGGTGGGATGAACTGGGAGATTAGGTTTGACATAAATACGCTACTTTGTGTAAAATAGATAGCTAGTGGGAACCTGCTATATAGCACAGGGAGCTCAGCCCGGTGCTCTGTGATGACCTAAATGGGTGGGACGCAGGGGGGAGGGAGGTCCAAAAGAGGGAGGGGATATATGTATACATGTGGCTGTGTACACCAGAAACTAACACAACATTATAAAGTAATTATACTCCAATTTAAAAAGAAAGAGTTTTATTTTCATGGTCACCTTCTGTTTATGACAATTGATGCTAGTTTTCCCTTTGCCAGGGTGCTGTAAGTTCCCTTCTTAAATAATTTATTTAGATTAAGAAAGCTTTAAAAAAATAATAAAGTAGGGAAAGTGGTTAGGACTCTGCGCTTTCACCGCTGAGGGCATGGGTTCAATCCCTGGTCAGGGAACTAAGACCCAACAAGCTGCATGGTGTGGCCAAGAAACCTGAAAAAAATAGAGTAAAAATGAAATATTAAACCAAACACCAGGAAAGGGATGTGTGAAACGCTGGGGAATGTGTGAAAGGCCATGTGCACACGTCCGTTCTCTACCCCCTCCTGTCTGACAGATGATGCAGTGGAGGCCCATAGAACGGGGTTTACACAGAGTCTGAGCTGAAATGTGGGTCTCCAATCTTTCAGTCCAGTGAGCTGGGCAGGCCCAGGAGGAACAACCTTGGTATTAATGGGCTGGTCAGCCCTCGGGTTGGCCATGGGGACGGACTCCGCCTGCTCTAGGTGCCAAGCATAGGGAATGTGAGGGTCATGGAGACCCACTGAGAGAGGAGAGGGGGAGTGTGCTTCTCACCCAGATGCATCAGAATCTCCAGGAGCACTTGTAAAAAAATGCAGGTCTCTGGGCCCCGCCCCAGACCTACAAAATCAGATCCTCTGAGTGTGAGGCCTTTTAAGCAAGCCCCCAGGGGATTCTTGTCCGCCATAATGATTTAGAAACACACTGCCTTAAGTAGTGCCCCATCTGGGCTGGAGAAGGCAGCGCCAGGATGGCTTTACTTCCCGCCCCCGGCCTCTGCCACTTCCTGCTGAGCGAGTCACCTCTGGCAAGATATTTAACTTGTCAGAACCTGTTTCCTCATCTGTACAGTGAGGCGGGGCCATGTATAATGAGGTGTAAATGAGAAAACATATGTAAGGTTCTTAGTGCAGGGAAATCCAGAAAATGGCATTTTCCCATCTCCCTTTCGGGAAGCCAGGAGCTACGACAGCCGAGTTTTTTCTTCTACACTGTGGTTCCCAGACCTGGGGTGTTTGGGGCCTGGGAGGGGCAATCTGCCATAGCAGAACCAGGAGCACAGGCAGACTTCATCTCAGGGCTGGATCCTCAACAGGAGGGGACAGCCTTAGCTTCTGCTGGCCCCCGCCCAGCCCCGCCCCTGGAAGGGGCTCCAGATGAAGCGGCCCACCTGGAGAATGACCTTTGACCTCACTTCTATGGCCTTCTGGGAGTAGGGGAGTGTTCTTGGCAGAGGATGGGTGGCTGATTTCTGATAGTCCGAGGGAGGAAGCAGGGAGGTGATAAAACACGCCCCCTTTCCAATCTGGGCACCTCACCCCTTTCACTCTGTCTCAACCTTCTCACCAACTGGAAGTGCTCATCGGGAAAGAGATGAAGATTTGGTCAAAAATTCCCTTTCGTGGGAATCATAAACAGTCTTAAGAGGTAGGTGTTGTCACCCCCATTTGATTGATCACAAAGTGAGGGTCAGAGGAGTAAAACCACTAGCCCGAGGTCACACGGCTGGGAAGTAGCCAGTTGAGAGAAACAGGGTAAGTTTCCCTATCAATCCTCATTCGTTCAGCAGCTATTTCATGTGTCTCTGGCGTCATTCTGGATCATTCTGGGTGCTGGTGAGGTGGTGGTCCCTCCCTGAGTTTGTCGTGTTTACGTTTTAGTGGAGCTCTGGGGTGATATAGACAAGTGGATGAATAAGTGATGAGGAAAACCATCAGAAAGTGTGAAGCAGAGAAGATAAGGCAGGAGACAGGGAGCTAGTAAGGGCGGGGAGGTGGTGGCTTCAGGTTGGCAGGGCGGGGCGGGGGGGCTTTTTCTGAGGGAGTGACCATCAGCTGAGCTCGGGGTGACAGAAGGGGCCAGTTTTGCAAAGAGCTCGGGAAAGTGCCTTCCAGAAGCCCCAAGGTGGGCACGGCTTGGCCGGGAACCTACAGCAGAGGGAACAGAGAGGCATCCCCCGCACCGCCTTCTCTGACCTGCTTCGAGTTTTCACAAACTGTCTTAAAATCTCTCCTTTATTTTAAGTGAAAAAAATGAGAGGGAGAGAGACAGCAGGTCCTGATTCTGGGTCATCCAGCTGGCCCGGGGTCAGGTCAGCTCTCGGGCTGACTTTAGCAAGGATGTCAAGGACCCCAGGTGGGAACACCCTCATCCCCCCTCAAGCGGTGGGGCAGGGACAGGGGCCCCAGCCCCACCTGCACAGCCCAGCAAAGAAGGAAGGAGCAAGATCCAGCAGGAAAAACTGGCAGAGACATGGAGAAGTCGTCGGCCCATCACTGCCCTGGGCTGGGCTCCCGCCCTATGGAGGTGGAACCCGACATCCAGGTGAACAGAGGACCAGCCCATAGTGGGTAGGGGATTAGTGCAGGATAAAGTGCTCCCAATGTGAGGGCTCGAACTGAGAGCAGCTGTTATTGTCAATACGATTATTACTCACCATACCTTCCTCCAGGATCCCTCTTTGCCATACCCCAACCTCGCTTCCTTGTCCCTGGGGGTAGCTGCTCCCCTCTGAGGGTCACAGAGGGCTGAGTCAGCAACTGTTCTAATAAAGAGTGTGGGAGGTAGGGTGAGACAAGGCCCTGGAGCCAAAGAGACCCGGGTTCGAATACCAGCCCTGCCATTTGTCAGCAAGTGACTCATCCTCGAGTTTCAGTTTCTGCAGCTGGAAAATGCAGGTGACAATTCCAGTGTTCCGAGTGAGTTAAGAGGACCGCGTGAGTGGACGCCACAGGTGTTCAGTGTCAGGGGTTCATTGTCCGCCCCTCCCAGCCCCTGCCTTTTCCGAGTCTGACTCTGGAGGAAAGAGGAAGCATGGCGTCTGTGTCCTTCCATCTGCTTCCTTCATCCTGGGGTATGTGAGACACGAGGTGGAGGACAGAAGCTGCCTGTGAGCTTCTCCTTCCTTTGTGCCTCTTATCCAATTCCAGTAGCTGGAAATTGGCCCAGAATGAGAACTCACAGGGCAGGAGGTTCTCCCCTTACTTTGGGGACTCTGTCCTGGCTACCCTGAGACCCCACCTGCCCATCCCACCTCATGGTCCAAAGTCCTATGTCTTTACCAACCTGGGATTCATTCATTCATTTATTCATCCAACAATCTATTGATCACCTACTATGTGATGGGCAGGCACCACCACTAAGGTGCTTGGCTCCCAGAGGGTTCTCCAGGCAGAGTCCCCCTCCTGACCCAGCCCTGGACTTGCCAGTCCAACACCAATCCCATCAATAACCCCAACAGCCCTGATTCTGGCAGTTCTCCTCCCCTCAGGGACATTGACCTTGTCCCTTCTCAAGAGTAAATAAATCCTGAGGAATCTAAACCCATCATGGAGATTCCATGGTGGTCTGGGGCCACCACGGTTTAACGTGGCCAGTCCTGAGCCAGAGGTCTGCTGGGTGGTGGTGGTAGGGCTTACTAAAGAGAGACACGGAACAGACAACACTTTCTCCTCTGGATGTTATCCTGCCTTGGCTTGAGGGCTGAATGATGGCTGCCATCTTGGAGCGGGAAGGGGAGCCACCCAGGGGACAAAGCCAGCACAGTGAGGGTGGCCAGTCGAGACCAGGAAAGAAACCGGTGCTGATGACATCATCAAGCCACTGAAGAGCCACCTCCCTCCTGGATGTCTTGTCATGTGAGGTGATAAGTGCCCTCATCGTTGAAACCCATTGAGTCACAGTTTTTGGATGGAAGCTTCCTGATCGGTACAAATGGGAGGGGATGCCAGGGAGCAGAGGGGGAAGAGTCTGGGGTGGCATCCTGGCTCTGCCTTTTGTTGGTTGTGGCACCTGTGGAGGTTCCTGTTCCCATTCCGAGCCTCAGGTCGCTCAGCTGCAAAATGGGGATAATAATGTCCGTATCTGCCAACACTGATATTGTCACAAAGCCACAGAGCCCAGCACAGGGGACCTCTGATGGGCAAGTAGGGTCGCCAGCTCTTGACTGTGTGTCTTGAATAAATGGACCTCGTGTATCATCATCTAACATACACAGCTTTCCTGCAGAAAGGAGAGAGGAATTGGGTGGAAAGAGGGCAACACTGATGAACTATTTTCTCCTCCTGTTTCATTCATTCAGATCTGGCCTCTGCATAACGACGACAACAGCAGTAATAACACAGTTAATTTTAAAAGAGGGATAACTATGGGCTTAATATGCATTAATCTTGTTTAATACATTAGCTTCATCTTCTTTTCTTTTTAGTATTTCCCTCTATACTTCACACACGAGGAAACCTAGATTTCTTATATAAGGTCACCTGGCTGGCCAGTGGTATAACGGATTTTTTTTTTTTTTTTTTTTTTTTGGCTGCAGGGCGCAGCTTGCGGATCTTAGCTCCCTGACCAGGGATCAAACCCGGGCCCTTGGCAGTGAGAGAGTGGAGTCCTAACCACTGGACCGCCAGGGAATTCCCTGGAATTCGAACCCAGCACCCGTAGTTCTTTATTCCTATTACGCTCTCTAGCGTGAGCCACTGAGCTTCACATGGAAGGAAAACCCCTCGGTCAGCTGTTTCACAGATGTGTGTTATGGGCAGGAGGGTGTGGGTGGCTCCAGGTGCCCCAGCCACGTAGCTGGAAATACCACTGATCACATATGAATGACAGATCGTGACTCCTTATATGAAAATATTATCCATCCATCCGTCCAAAGTTAGTTTCCCTAAAAGCCAAGCCTGAGATGGGAATTCTTGTGCAAGTGAATGATTTATTGAGGGAGTGGTCTCAGGAGAAACCTGTAGGAGGACAAGGAAAACAGGATAGGCCAGGGGACAAAGCAAGACATCTAGCCTGACCCCACGAGGATCACTGGGGCACACAGCGTGTGACCCAGATGGTCCTGCATGAGGCGGGGGGCAGTTATGCCCTACATGGTATTATTCTCCCAACTCATTGGTTAGAGGTGGGCGGGGTGGGGTGGGCGACGGGCACGGTAGCTCCCAGCAGCCAAGGGCAATCCTCAAGAGAAGGAGGCCGATGTGAGTACGTGGCAGCCAACACCTGGCTTAGCTGGCACGGACACCACCCGCCCCACCACCATCTCTCCATTATGGGCTCCCTTGATCTCAGAGCATCGATTGAGCACCTATTATGTGGGGCAGCAGAGGAAACAAAGATGAAACTGATGTGGCCTCCATCTTCCGGGAGCTCCAGTCTGGTCCAGGGAGGTCAGAGCAGTCTGGACCATCATAGGCCACTCAAGCGAGAGCTCGGCAAGTTGTAGACCCATAAGGTGCTGTGGGAGCTCAAAGGCGGGAGTGAGCCCTTAGGACTGGGGAGGAATCAGCCAGGGAAGACTCCTGTAGGAAGTTGCCCTTGGACCCCAAGGAGCCTAGCGTGGGCTTAGCCACCTGGAGACGGCAGGATAGTGGAGCATCGCTGTAGAAGTCCAGGCTGAGCAAACGCCTGGCAGCGGGAGAGGAACGGGTGCCTGGAGGACACATGGCCTGTGGACCAGGTGCCTGGAGCAAAGGGAGTGGGCTGTTGGTCCAGCCTGTCAACAGCAAATTGGCACCTGCCACTGGCACTTGCCAACTACCTCTACAAGGACTCAGTCATGAGCTGCTGCAGCCTCTGACCTTCAACACCCCTTGAAAGGAGTTCAGGGTGGAGAGCAGAAATGAGGCCCTCTGTGCTCTGGGAAAAACTGGCAGAACAGGCCTTTAGATAGTTAGATATTTTCAGGAGCTGATTTTATGAGCCCAATACTTGCATCTCCTCAAATCTAGAAAAGCACTAAAATCCTTCACGGTGATTTCTGTTCCTCGTGACTGGCCGTAACCTTCACGAGACTAGCAGCAAACTTCTGCAAAAAAATGTGCTCGATGGCCTGTGCTCCCCCTTCACCAAAATCACATATATACTGATCTCCCCCCCTACCTCTTTGGAGCAGTTTCTCAGAGCTATCTGAGGTGCTGTCTCCCAGGCTATAGTCCTCATTTTGCCCCAAATAAAACTTAACTTGCAACTCTCATGTTGTGTGTTTTTTTTTTTTTTAAGTCGACAAGCCCTTCCCTCAAAAAGTATTTACGGAGTCCCTTCTGGGTTCTGGGCACTGCTTTGGGCACCAGGGATGCAACTGAGTCCAAGACAGACATAGGCCATGCCCGCAAGGATCCCCAAGCTTCCAAGGGAGAGGGACACAGTGCCAGACAGTGCAGGTCCCAAACTCCGCCCCTATCCTGGGTGGTGGAGGACCTTGGGGTTTTAAGAAGTAGAGTCATGCAGACCGAAAGATCAATATCACCCTTTAGAGAGGTCACTCCAGTGGCAACTTGGATGGTGCATTGGACTGGTGGGGGGGGACCTGGGGAGGGGGGTGCCTGGAGCGGCAGTAGAGGGAGACTCTGCCGCACCTCGCCCCCAGACCCCACGCCCAACGCCCGCTGCTTTGGCCTAAACACCATCCCTGGGGGCTCCCTGACCTTGGCTTTTCCTAAGACCCCATTCCACCCTCAGGGGAGACAGCTGCTGCCTTGGCTGGGAAGATTTAGAAGGTCCAAGAGGCAAGGTGGCGGGGTGGGGGAAGGCCAAGACCCTCCCTCTTCCAGGGAGTGTTTTAAAGAAGCCAGGCTGGTTCAGGGGTTAGATCCTGGGGGGGGGTGGCAGTGGTCCTGCAGGACTTCCGGAGCTCAAGAAGCCAGGAGCGGGGTAGGGGGCGTGGCACGGTGCAGGGGCTCCTCCTAGCACGTGGGGGTCTGGCCCTTGCAGCTGGGCCGCCAGTAGTAACGCAGGTGGTTCTTGTAGGTGTCCAGGTTCCGCTGCAGGCAGAGCGCCAGCTCCTTGTCACAGGTGCACAGCTGCTGCTCACACCAGCTCCCCTTGTCAGCTGCGGGGTGGAGGAGGAGGGCACTTAGCATCTATCCCTTCCCCAGCCGGGGCAGGGGTGGCTCAGGACCCCTGGAGGGAGACGCTGACGGCAGCTCAGTCCTTGCATGGCTTTTGGTACCCTTGCCAGCTACTCTGACTCTAGCTCTGTGACCTTGGGCGCGGGCCATGGCCTCCCTGTGTGCCATTGCTCCTTTGTTTATTCATCCCTTCAGAAAACAGTTGAGCACCTATCCTGTGGCAGGCCCTGGGGGGAAAGGACTGAACAGAATGGACACGTGAGGTTCACACTCCCCTGGGGAGGTCAGATATCAGAGAACCACAGAAATGAGTGCCAGCAACTGTGCTACCCGGGAGTGAGGAACAATGCAGGGGCTACGAGATGGGAAACGGGTGGGATCTGACTCAGTGTCAAGAGCCATTTGAGCTGAGATCGGAAGGGTTTGCCCCCATTCCCGAAAGTCAGGGTGGAGGAGGGACTGTTCCAGGCAGGTGGAACAGCATGCACAAAGCCTCTGGGGAAAGAACCACGGTGCTTCAGTTTCGTGATCTGTAAAATGGGGGTAAGAAGACCTGGACCTACTGTATAGCACTGGCAACTACACTCAATATTTTGAATAACCTATAAGGGAAAAGAATCTGAAAAAGAATAGATATCTATATATGTGTATATATAAAATATTAAAGCAAGAAGGCAAAGCCCTCAGCACATAGTAAGTGGTCAGTAAATGTTGACTATTACTGTTTTTATTGTTAAGTTCTCAATTAACAGTGACAGCTAATGAGCCCATTCAACTCCCAGCCCTGGGACCTGCCACCTTTCTCTGTGCATGGACCCAGGGGCCAGGTGACCTGGGTTACAGCCCAGGCTTCGTCATTTACATCTGTGCCACCCTGAGCAAACAGTTCACTCTAGTCTCAGTTTCCTTGTTTGTAAAATAGAGATCACCAGGGTGGTGCTGCTTCCTGGCTGGGCTGCTCTGAGGACAAATGATGATGAAAAAATGAAGAGTAACGTCGATAGCCTGTGTAATTTATCGAGCATGTATCTGCAGGGCCCGTTATGTCTGCTCTTATTTTAGTTCTTGAATTGCCTTTATGGAGTAGAATACTGTTATCTTCCTGAGTTTCCAGAGGAGGTTCAGAGAAGTTAAGCAATGTGTCCAAGGTCACACAGCTGGTCAATGGTGGGTCAGGGATCTAAGCTGGGGTCTGCCAGCCTTCCAGATCCACAAGGGGTCAAAGCCCCGATTGGACCTCCCCATACTCCTACCCCCATTCCTGCCTCTCCTCCACAGCCCAGCTACTGCCACTGGACACATGAGAAAAACACAGAGGTTGAGTAGCTTGTGCGTTGTCACACAGCACATTAAGGCAATGCAGGCTAGAACTCTCTTCCTCGGCCTCCAGCTCCAACCCTGAGGCCTGGGCACTCACAGCACTGGATGTTCCCCTGGGAAAACTTGTAGCTGTAGCGATCCAAGTAAATATTGCATTTGTGGTACTGCAGGTGATGGTAGCAGCAGTCATGGATGTGGCAGCACCTGGAGGGAGAGGACACGGGGGTGGTGGTGATGAGTCCTTGGCCAGCTCGGGTCTCTGGCTGCCCCTGCCCCAGAGCAGAAATTGTGTGCCTATCTTGGAAGAGTCAAGGCCTGCAGGGTCTAGTCTTCTTTCTAGCTAACTCTTATTGTTTCCTGTGTACCAGGCACCTGTGCTATCTATGAATTCTCTCTTAAGCTTTTTGACCACCCTATGATGGAGGTGCTTGCATTATCTCCATTTCACAGATGAAGAAACTGAGACTCTGGGAGGTCAAGCCACTTGCCCAAGATCACACAGCCTGTAAGTGGTGGATGAGGGAACTGACCCCGGGCCTGGCTGGCTCTCATCCCTCCTCTGGCTGATCCCTAGGGTTGCTGTGAAAACCAAATGTGATCATGGCAAAAAGAGGTAAGACTTTTAAAAAACAATGTTCAGTGGCACTGGGGAGTGTGTTGGTATTCTAACTAGTTTGGGGTTGAGAGTACAAGGGGGCCTTTAGAGATTCTGGGGAACTCTCCAGAAGGGCTGGGGCTGGATTGGAGCTCAGTGGAGTTCCTAGCACATAGTACCAAATGAATAAATGGATGGAGAGGAAAGGGGAGGGTCCCTGGGTAGGGGCAGGGCATGATTGGGAGGAGTTACCAGTCTGTGGCATCTTTGGGTTGGCCTTTGCCACCAAATCCGCAGTGACAGCCATAGAGAAAATAGAAGATGGGTCTCTTCCCCGTCTCTTGTCTGATCATCTTGTTCAGGTCCAGTATCCCGCCCTGGGCTGGAATCACACCTGTCAAGGAGCCCAGCCACAAGGAGAGGACATGAATCTAAGTGGAGGCCAGTGGGCTGCAGGCCTGGCACCTGGATCAAACCAATGACCTTGGATAATAAAATGACAACAGGGCTTCCCTGGTGGTGCAGTCGTTGAGAGTCCGCCTGCCGATGCAGGGGACACGGGTTCGTGCCCCGGTCCGGGAAGATCCCACATGTCGCGGAGCGGCTAGGCCCGTGAGCCATGGCCGCTGAGCCTGCGCGTCCAGAGCCTGTGCTCCGCAACGGGAGAGGCCACAGCAGTGTGAGGCCCGTGTACCGCAAAAAAAATAAATAAATGAAATAAATAAAATAAAATGACAACTAACACTAAGGCTATTGAAAATATAATGATAGTTGGGGAGTGCTTACCATGCATCTTTTCATCTAGTGACGTATTGACTCCATCCATCCCATGAGATAAACACTTTTTTTTTTTTAATAAATAACCTTTTTCTTCTGGTGTATTCTAGATGTATGGAAAAGTTGCCAGGATCATACAGAGAGTTCTTATATAATCCTCATTCAGTTTCCTCTAATGTTATTGTCTTCTTAGATAATCGTGGTGTATTTATGAAAACTAGAAAACCAACACTGGTACTATAAATACTGTCTTTAATCCTCATTTTAGAGATGAACACACTGGGGCTCAGGAACTTGCTCCAGGTCACAGTAGTTGGTAAATAGAAGAGCCAGGATCGAAACCCAAGGCAGTCTGGTTCTGTTCTCTGTCTCTGGGCATTGAGTTCACATTACATAATAGGAAGACACCCTTCCTCTTACACTCACCCCACCTCCCCAGACCCCCAGCACAGCCTGTAGAGAAATCCACACATTAAACAGCATGCATGGCTCTCGTGGGAAGCAGTGTGATTTAGAAATCAATGATCTTCTTTTCTTTTTTTTTTTTTTTGCGGTAGGCGGGCCTCTCACCGTTCTGGCCTCTCCCGTTGCGAAGCACAGGCTCCAGACGCGCAGCCTCAGCGGCCATGGCTCACGGGCCCAGCCGCTCCGCGGCATGTGGGATCTTCCCGGACCGGGGCACGAACCCGTGTCCCCTGCATCGGCAGGCGGACTCTCAACCACTGCGCCACCAGGGAAGCCCCGAAATCAATGACTTTCATGGATACTTTTCACTTCAGTCATAATATCTGCTGGTTAGAGTTGATCATAAGGGGAATTTATTTTATTGGGAGAGAGGAATACATTACGTTGAATTAGGAGAAATAAAATATATTAAGTCAATGAATTCAGGGGAGAATTTGGGAGAAACAGACAAGGTAAGAGGGGACTGGAATGTACCTGTGTGCAAGCTGGGGAGATGATCCAAGGACACAGATGGAGCCCAGAGTCTCAGGGAGACTGGGCTGGGGAGGCTCCCTCAGGTGACCCTAGTTTTGGAGCCCCCCCGCCAAGTAAATGATGTTATAATGAAAGCGCTACACTCAAATGAAGTAAGTAGTAAACCAGGGATGAGCACCAGATTGGAGAAGGTTGGGATGGGAAGAGGTGGCGTTGGGATGAACTCATGCAGCAGACCAAGGGTTCGATCACAAGCAGGGTGCTTGCCTTGGGCTGTAGGTAAAAGTGACTGGTGGTGTCAGGGACTTGCAGGCAGGTCGTGTCCCCAGCATGTGGGAATCCACAATGCCACTGCTGTTTGCCACGGTGGCTGTAGATGTACGGGTGTTAAAGAGAAACCTTGCTAAGTTTTGACCATCCTAAGGAATGACCCCAGGCCCTTTGGAATTCCGGATTCGGTGATAAGGCACCAGAAAGAGGCCACTGCCAAGAGAGTTACCGTCCACCCTGGAGGCCAGCCAGGGACCTGAATTCAGAATCTTGCCTTTTTGCTGTACCTCTGTCCCCCCTAAGTCTAGCCCTTTCCATTTCAGCTTAGAAAAAACCACACAAATAAACTCACACCTGAAGGATGCAGCTGTTCCTTGCCAGGCAAACACTAAATTCAACTTTGATTCAGAATGCTTTCGGGTGGTCTTATTTCTCATAATTTTACAGTGAGGTCAACCCAGCCCTGGGAAATTGAGGAGCTCAACTTGTGGTCATGAGGGCTTCAGGCACTGGCTTAGCTTGACAGAAATACCTGCCTGGGTTGCTTTTTCCATCCTCAGTTGTCACTGAGGGGGATGGAGCCCTTTCTCCCAAGGGTTAGCGGCAGTGGCAGGAGGTAACATCACTATTACTTACACTTGCTAAACACTTTGTAAACGTTTTCTCATTAGAGTCCTTCTAACAACCCAATGTAAAGGGTGCCATTGTGCCCACTTTACAGAAGAGGATATAGAGGGGTAGGGGGACTTGGGCAAGGTCATATGACTGGGAGGTGATGGGCCAGCATCTGAATGCAGGTTCATCTGTGTATTTTATCTCTATACTGTATTGCGTCTTTGCATCTGAGAGATGAATTTCTGCAGCTTGATTGCAATTTTCCTAATGGTTTTTACTGTAACCTTGGAGATGTGTTCCTCCTGAGAATTTGGAAGTCCCCAAAATAACACAAAACCACATTTAAAAATGCAAATCCTTTCTCAAATCACATATTTTGAGATGGCTCAAGAAACAAAAACGCGTTTGCTAGGAACCAGATTTGTACATTTGATCTGCTAAAGATCAGATGGAAACTGCCCCATCTCCCAACGGTCAACAGAACCCTCTTCCCAGGTTCAAGGGAGATAATGAACATGCAAGAGTTCTAAAAATGTAGAGTGCTGTACATAGGTAAGAGATTGCTATTATCTGGTCAAAGGGACAGAGGGGAGCAGATCCATTTCTATAATTTGTGTCCGAAGTACCAGAGGCATGAGTTCAGCTGGACCACAGTTGCTGTAGTTTCCCGCCTTCGTATGCCACACAGCTTGGCTGTCCAGGGCTCTCTGGCCGAAGCCACTGTTCCAGGGGACTGACAGCCACTGATGGCTCCTTGCAGGGGGCCAAAGAGTTGGGGACTGCGAGGCCAGGGCAGTGAGGATCAGAGCAACAGCTCAGCTTAGGAAAGAGATATAGGGCATCTCCGCTTCCCTCCCTGCCTTCCCAGCTGTGGGTCCTGTCCCCACTTACCAGCAAACACCACCAGCATGCACAGCGAGGCAAGTCGCATGATCCCAGCACAGAGCGGTGGAGGCAGCTGCTGGAAGTCCCCTTCCATGCTGGTAGCTCTTTATATCAGATGCAGCCCTACCGGAGCCTGCACGTACCCCTCCCAGCTCTGGACGAGGTCACCCATACTCTTTGTTTCCTCTTTTCTGGCAATGAGGAATTTTATTATTTTTGTTTCTAATATCTGTTTTTTTCAACTTTTTGATTGCAGAAGAAACAAGTTCAGCATAGAAGATTTGGAAAACATAAGCGATGAGAAGAAATTTAAAATCACTTGTGAATCCATTCATCACCATTCATTTTTTAAAAAAAATTGACATACAACATTGTGCAAATTTAAGGTGTACAACTTATTGATACATTATATATTATAATATGAGTTGTCATTGCAGCAATAATTAGCACTTCTATCATGTCACATAATTACAATTTCTTTTTGTGGTTGGCATAATTAAGATCTAGTCCCTCAGCACGTTTGGCGATTATAACACAACATTGTTTTCTATATTCACTCTACTGTCTCTAGGACTTATTTGCTACTTGTTGCGAGTTTGTACCTTTAAGCAACTTTGGTCCTATCCCTCCCCATCCCCTACTTCCTGGTAACCACCATTTCACTCTCTGTTTTTATATGTTTGGCTGTTTTAAATTCCACATATAAGTGATATTATATAGTATTTGTCTTTCTCTGTCTTACGTTTCACTTACCACAATGCCCTCAAGGTCTATCCATATTGCTGCAAATGGCAGGATATCCTTCTTTTTACGGCTGCATAATGTCCCATTGTGTACGTATATACTCACATACATGGCATCTTTATCCCTTCACCCGTTGATGGGAGCTTAAGTTGTTTCCACTATTAATACTTTGGTGTATGTCCTTCTGGTTCTATTGCTGTATACCTCTTTCCACACTTTTCCCTGACCGAATTAGGAAAATGTTACAGGTAGTACTTTGTAGTCTGTCTTTTCATTTACTAAAATAACTTGAACATATTTCTATGCTGTTAACTATTCTCCTGCAGAAATGTTTTGAAAGGCAGCCTTGTATTCCATTATATAACTATGCTCTTCATTTAACAAATCCCCTGTTCATGGGCATGTAGGTCAATTTCGTACTCTTTTAGACCATACAGTGGTACAGTGAAAGAAACCCTTGTTGTTAAATCTCAGTTTCTGCCCAAAATTGTTTCTATAGGATCTACTCCTTAAGTGAACTTGCTGAGTCAAAGCACACACACAATTTGAAGGCAATCGACGTGTGTTGACTATTTACCCTGCAGAAGGTCTGCCCCAGATTACAATGGGAATCCTAATGAGGCACATGGTGTGGACCCAGCCCAGCTAGGGTGGAGATGCTGACGGCAGGACACGCATGGCATTACAAAGGGATGGTCTGCCGCAAAGGCGCCACTGGTAACCTTCCAAGGTTTGATGGAGAGTCCATGAGACCAGAAATTGGGTTTCTTCCGTGCCCGTCAGATAGCTGTTCAAGAACACAGTGCATAGGCTGACCTCTTTGCTGCTAGCTAATCAGTCCACCCAAAAAAGCGAGACACTGCTAGGTGCTCTCCCTCTCCCTCTCCCAGCCCTCTTCGCTCTCTCTTTTAAATCGAATTTTCCTTTGTTCCTAGACTGAGTCACCAACTGATCATCTCCTACGTGAGAAAGCAATCTGCATGCAAAATAATGAAGCAGCAAGTAAACAAAATGTCTCTGGCATATTCTTTGACAATCCTCCCCTCTGTGTGCTCAGTAGTCATTCCCTGGTACTCTTATCAATGTGGGACCTTACTGTACAGTCTTCTAGATCTGGGGTCTTGATGGGACATAGGACTACTCTCCAGAGCCCCAGCTTCCCCCAGGCTGGTATCATTTCAGCAGGAGCAAAAGTAGCCAGGACCTCTCTCTGCTGCTTCCAGAATAGATGCTACAAAAAGTTCTCAAAATCTGCTGTCCCAGATACTCCCAGAGGCCCCAGCGTACAGCTGAAAGGCTGAGTTTGAGATCAAAGGGACTGTGTTAAAATTCTGGCTTCTTCTCTTACCAGCTGTGGGACCCTGGGCAAATCACCTGACCTCATGAGCCTTGGCTTTCTCATTGGCAGAATGGGGACAATGTGGGGGCAACAGTCCCTCCCTCCTCTGATTGCTGTGGGGTTTAGAGAACACATGCACACAGCACCAAATCTCACCCACAGAGACGATGTCATTATGGTGATCACAACGCGGGCTATGTAGCGTCACACGGAGGTGAAGAGGCCGAGAGGTGGGATTCGAACTCAGGCTGCCTCCCCAGTGTTCCAGCTGCTTCACTGGGAGAAAGCTGCTAGGCTCCGTCTTCCATTTCCTCACGTGTGAAATGGGGCAGTGATAGTGTTACTGAACCAGACTTGGGTCTGCTTGCCAGCATACAGTAAAGCCAATCTACTGACCTCGGGCTGTGATGAACCAAAGTGCATCGCTTATTGCAGGGTGCCAAGCAAGGAGTCCGGGCCGCTAATGCTCAAAAGGCTTGAATTCCTCTGGTGGCTTTCAGGGAAAGGTTTTTAAAGACAGGGTGAGGGAGAGGGGGTTGTGGGGTGTGTGATCAGCTCGTGGACATTCTTCTGATTGGTTGGTGGTGAGGTGATTGGGGTCAATCTCATTAACCTTCTGGTTCCAATCATTTGGAGTCTGCTGTTAATCCTATCCACTCTATCATCTCAGTGTGTTTTTTTCTCCCTAGAAATGTGACCTGGGTTTTTAAAAAAAATATCTTCTATGTTTCTAATTAACATGCTCAAGCTTTCCTCTATCTTTTTAAACATATAGAATATAGTTATAACAACTGTCGTAACGTCTTCATTTACTGATTCTATCATTTGCATTGTCTCTAGGTCTGTTTCTATTGATTGCTTTTTTTTTTCTTATTATGACTTTTAGGTCACCATTGCTCATTGTTATAGAAAATACTATGGGGAATTCCTTGGTGGTCCAGTGATTAAGACTCCGCAGGGGCACTGGTTTGATCCCTGGTTGGGGAACTAAGATCCTGCA
This sequence comes from Neophocaena asiaeorientalis asiaeorientalis, assembly GCF_003031525.2. NCBI lineage: Eukaryota > Metazoa > Chordata > Mammalia > Artiodactyla > Phocoenidae > Neophocaena > Neophocaena asiaeorientalis. The sequence goes on along the minus strand of NW_020173679.1, from coordinate 702,448 downwards.
TGCCTCCCAGCATAGGCAAAAAAAAAAAAAAAAAAAAAAAAAAAAAAGGAAAAGGAAAGAAGGTACTATGATAATAAATCTTTGTCTATTTTTCAAAGGGGGTTTCTTTAAAGTAGGTTTCCAGAAGTGAAACTGCTGAATTAGAAGATTGAAGCATTCTTAAACTTCTTCCTCTTTCTGAAATTCGTAGGAATTTAGAAACTCCCTTGCTTCTGGTTCCATCAGCAGCATATAATAGTTGGAACTGGTCATTTCCTGAGACTTTCCAGCAAGTCTGTAGTTTTACTTTCCTGGAAACAGTGGGGAGAACACTTGGTGATACTGTTAGGCCACAGTCCATCAATATCTCCAAGTGGTGGACAGAAAGGAGCAGGAGAGGACTTAGACACTGAAGTGCAAATTCTATTAAGAATAGTTACCATCAGCTGGGGCTCAGAGAGGTTAGAAACCCGCCTAGCGTCATACAGCAGGTACGTGGCAGAATTTGGGTTAGAACAGAGGTCTGCCAGGGCTGCCCTTACTATGTGCTGGGCACTGTTCTAAGTAAATGTAAGCAGGTACTGCCCTAATCCCCATTTTACAGATGAGTCCTTTTACCCAGGGGCTACTTTCTTGCCCTCCCAACATAGAGGGAAGTGGAAATGAGAAGAGCTGGCAGAGCCTGGAGACTGCTGCCCCCAGCCTCAGTGCAGAGAAGAAGGTGGACCCCCATCTCCTAAGAGACACCCCCATGGGGTGAGAACATGTCCTTTCAGCCAGTGACCAGCGTCCTCCACTTGATGCAGCCCTCCCCGCAAAGCCCCATTTACTGAAATGATCCCATTGCCTGAATTCCATTCATGATGAAACCTGCCAGAGGGGGTTAGAGATGCAGCTCAGAATTACTGAAGGTTTGCAGGGGAAGAGGAAATTTAAAGAAGCTGGGCTTAACTAGAGATTATCATACTAAGTGAAGTAAGTCAGACAGAGAAAGACAAATATATGATATCACTTATATGTGGAATCTAAAAAAGAAAAAAAAGATACAAATGAACTTATTTACAAAACATAAACAGACTCACAGACTTTGAAAACAAACTTATGGTTACCAAAGGGGAAATGTAGGGGGCAGACACAAATTAGGAGTTTGGGAGTAACATATACACACTACTCTATATAAAATAAATAATCAACAAGCACCTACTGTACAGCACAGGGAACTCTACTCAGTATTCTATAATAACATATATGGGAAAAGAATCTGAAAAAGAATGGATTTATGTATATGTATAACTGAATCGTTTTGCTGTACACCTGAAAATAACACAACATGGTAAATCAACTACACTCCAATATAAAATAAAAATTAAATTAAAAAAATAAAAAGAGGAAAACAGGTTAAAAAAAATAAAGAAGCTGGACTTCCTCAGGGTCTTCTGAACTTCATCTCTGATACCATCTGGCAGGGGGCGAGGAGGGAGGGAGAGATTTGAGATTCCTTTGTGGGGTAGTGACCCACTTTTCTCTAGCTGCACCCAAGCAGAACTAAAGTAAGTGAATTAAACAACCAGAAACCACTCAATGTCTGTCTGCTGCAGAATGGTAGATGGCGTGATTACACCACATGGACAAACCACAGCTACACATAACAACCCGGAAAAATCTCACAAACATAATGCTGAATGAAGAAAGCTAGACACAAAAGAGTACAAGTTGTAAGAGAGATTTATATGACCTTCCCAAATAGTCAAGCTAATTGGTGCTTTTAAAAATCAGGACAGGGGCTTCCCTGGTGGCGCAGTGGTTGAGAGTCCGCCTGCCGATGCAGGGGACAAGGGTTCGTGCCCCGGTCCGGGAAGATCCCACATGTCGCGGAGCGGCTAGGCCCGTGAGCCCTGGCCGCTGAGCCTGCGTGTCCGGAGCCTGTGCTCCGCAACGGGAGAGGCCACAACGGTGAGAGGCCCGTGTACCACAAAACAAAAACAAAAACAAAACAGAAAACAAAACAAACAAACTAAAAAGTCAGGACAGTGGCTACCCATTGGGGGGCATGGTGACTGGAGGGGTTTCTAAGAGGGTTTCAGGGGTGCTGCTGAGACTCTGTCTCTTTGGGTATTGGTTACATTGGTGCGTTCATATTCTGAAAATTCCTCCAGCTGTTCACTGTTGTTTCTTTTGGCCACACCATGTGGCACATGGGATCATAGTTCCCCGACCAGGGATCAAACCCGTACCCCTCCAAGGGAAGCGCAGAGTCTTAACCACTGGGCCAGGGAAGTCCCCAGGCTGTTCACTTTTGATTTGTCTATTTTCATGTATATGTTATACATCCATAAATTTGAGTAATATCAATAATAATGAAGATCATGACAGTAAAAGCAAGTGGACTCAAACTTCTCTAGGAAGTATTGGCTTGGCCAAAAAGTTCATTCGGGTTCATTTTCCCCGAATGAATTTTTTGCCAACCCAACACTTCAGATACCCTTCTAGATGATCACATATCCTTCTGGACGATCAGATAATCTTTCTAGATAACCCAATATCCTTCTAGGTGATCCAGTATCCGTCTAGATGACCAGATATCCTTCTAGATGTTCAGACATCCTACCAGATTATGAACAAATGAAGCTGTGTAGTAGAAACAAATTTCTACTTTGATATCAGGCAAATCTGGCTTCGAATTCTAGCTTATTCACGGCATTACTTTGATTACATTACTTCGTCTCTCTGAACCTCAGGTTTCCCATCTGAAACTGGGACCAGTCACGCTTCCTCGGAGGCTTGTTGTCATGATTACAGGTAGAATGGTTGGCACACAGTAGGTGGTCAGTAAATGCATGGCACCTGGTGACCCCTCCGCCCAGGAAAAAAGAGTTTAAAGTCCTGACCTCCCCTCACACCTCAGGCCCAGAGACTCTTGCTTCTGAAGGATAGAGTTGGTCACAGAGCAGGGAATTTCCACTTTGACCTCTCAGACAAGTGGCCACAGAATTACTTTCAAAATCACTCAAAATCCCCCTCCAGGCAGCTTCAAGATGGTCATTGCTTGAAGGCTCTCCTTGTTTTCAGACTTGGCCTGGGCCCCTGCTGCTTTCCTCAAGGTCACATCATCCTGGGAGGCAGCAGAGCCTGGGTGTTCAGGAGGTTAGACAGGCCGATGTGGATCCTGACTCCCCCTCTGCTTTCTCATCTGTTAAGTGGGCTGGAGGAACATGAGAATGTCCAGCTCTCAGAGTTCTTGCGAGGATTCTGAGACATGGGGCACGGATGGTGCCTGTTGCAAAGGGCAGGTGTGGGTGGGGCCTGGCACAAGTTGAATTGGGTGGAGGTGGTTTGATCTGCCTCAGGAGTTGCGGGGTGTGACTGTGGACACCAAGAGATTTGTCTGGTGGCTTTGGCCTGAGCCCTGTGGAGAGAGCTCTGCAGAAACTCCAGGCGTAGGCTCTGGTCACTGGGAGGGGCTCTGCAGGGCACAGGGGACAGAGGGGTGCAAACGTGGTGCAGGGTGGGTGTGGCTCTGAGGCTGGAGGGTAGGGAGACCCCACTGGGCCCCTGAAGGCCCACAGCTTTGGGGTGCTGAGGCCTCCAGGAACAGCTGTGGAGGTGGGTTTGGGGAGCAGAGCAGAAGACTGAGAGCCTGGGGTTCCCAAGGCTACCTGGGAGACTCCCAGAAATAGCGGCAAGATTTTACTTCGTGGGGACTTAGGGAGGTGCTGACTTATGTGGGCCAGACAAGAGGCCAGAGGCATTTCTTACTGTTAATCTGATTCCCCCAGGGGCCCGCAGCCTCTTGAGAGCTGGAATATTTCCTGCCATATCAGTAAACAAAGGATGTCACCGTCATCAGCGATTGCAGCCCCCCAACGTGAGCCGGTGAACCCTGAGAAAACTCAGGAAGGGAAGACTGCCTGCCATCTAGCAGCCATCAGACTGCAGCCACTCGCTCCGACGAGCCCTGAGGAACCTCAGGATGTGAAAACACAGGATACTGGCCTCAGATAGCTGAGGTGCATATCAAAGGAATGATTTCAGTGAGCCCAGACTCTTGCACCTTCCCATACATAGAAAAAATGCTAATTCCTTAACTTGGGATATCTGGTGTTCTTTAATTAACAATAATCTTTTGATCTTCCTGACTACCTGCACTTTGTTGCAAAACTCCTATGTATTCTAGCTCCCCACCTCCAGGGAGCAGTTCTCTCAGGGTTACTTGAGATGCTGCTTCCAGGGCTTGAAGCCCTAAAAATTCCCGCAGAATGAAACAGAACTCTCAACTTTTAGGCTGTGAGTGTTTTTTATTTAAGTCGACACTCTTGAGACCTGGTGGAAGGGTATACCCAAGAGACACACCATTCACTCCATAGGAAATAGCAATGTTTTGCCTTTTACATGAGGTCTTTGATCTCACCATGTGTATGGTGGGTATTATCTGTCCCATTTGCGGATGGGGTTAGTGGGACTCTGAAGAATCAAGCCACGTCTCAGGCAGAGCACTGGCCAGACCCAGTCTCCTCACTTTCAAGTCTGATTCTTTTCCAGTGGGGCATCGCCATGGGCTATATGCACAATGGGTGGTGTTATGGGCTGAACGTGTCCTCCCACCCTGTAAAATGTATATGTTGAAGTCCTAGGCCCCAGTATCCTATTTGGAGATAGGGTTTTTAAAGAGGTAATTAAGTTAAAATGAGGTCATTAGAGTGGGTCCTATTCTAAAATGACTTGTGTCCTTATAAGAAGAAGAGATTGGAAATAAAAATAAATTTTAAAAAAAAGAAGAAGAGATTGGGACATAGACAGGTACAAAGGGACAAAACCATGTGAAGACACAGGGAGAAGATGGCCAGCTGCAAGCCGAGAAGAAAGGCCTCAGAAGGAACCAACCCTACTGATACCTTGATCTCCGACTTCCAGCTTCTAGAACTGTGAGAAAACAAAATTCTCTTGTTTAAGCCCCACACTCTGTGGTGCCTTGTTATGGCAGCCTGATCAAGACAACACAGTTGTTAAGAGAGCCCAGAAATAATAATGGATGCATAGGCAGGCTTCCTGGAGGAGGTGAGCAGCTGCTAGTCATTGCCCTCTTTCTTCTGCTTGGTCCTCTTCCCCTCCCCACAATGTCCACATGCACCATGCCTGCAGTAGAGACCTGGTCTGAGGGACTGGCCTGGTCCTCAGGCTGCTGCCTGTAACCAGGCTTTCCCTGACTCACAAGGCTGAGCCCAGCTTGTTGCCTCAGTTTCCGCCTCCATAAAATGGGAATAATGTCCTTTGATGACTCCCTCCTCCAGGGTCAACTGCTTAATGATTAGGAATTATTTGGCGATATAGTCATTATATACGTGTGTGTATATATAAAACGCTTTTGTTATAAATGTAGAAGCAGTATATGTTTCTTAACTTTTTGTTTCTTTTAAAGTCAACTTTATTGAGGTACAATTTCCACAACATTTGGTATAGCCAGTCTTTTTAATTTCCGGCCCTCTAATAAGTATGTAGTAGAATCTCGTGTGGTGTTAATTTTCATTTCCCTAATGACTAATGATGCAGAGCATCTTTCTCTATGCTAATTTGTCAATCAATATCTTCTTTGGTGAAGAGTCTGTTCAAATCTTTTGCTCATTTTAAAAAATTGAGTGGTTTGTTTTCCTATTATTGAGTTTTGAGAGTTCTTATATATATTCTGCATACAACTCCTTTATCAGATGTGTGATTTGCAAATATTTTCTTCTGGTCTGTGATGTGTCTTTCTGTTATCTCAGTAGAGTCTTTAGAAAAAGCAGAAGTTTCATTTTCCCGAAGCCCAATTTATTGTAGGCTTCATATCTTCTATATCCTCTTCTATATACCATGCTTTTGGTGTTGTACCAAGAAATCTGCCTAATCCAAGGTCACAAAGATTTTCTGCTATGCTTTCTTCTAGAAATTTTATAAGCTTAGGTTTTACATCTAGGTCTATGATCCATTTTTTAAAAAAAGATTTTTAAAAAGTTTTGGTAAAATATACACAACGTAATATTTACCATCTTAACTACTTTTCACACTGTTGTACAACCATCACCACCATCCAGCTGCAGAATTCCTTTCCTCTGCAAAACTGAAACTCTGTACCCACTAAACAAGAACTCCTAATCTCGCCCTCCCCCTCCCCTCCTCCCTGGCAACACCATTCGTTCTGTCTCTGAATTCGACTCTCTAAGTACCTCATACGAATGGAATCATGCAGTATACATCGTTTTCTAACTGACTTATTTTACTTGACACATGTCCTCAAGGTTCATCCAAATGGCATGTGTCGAAATTTCCTTCCTTTTTAAACCTGAATACTATGATCCATTAAAAGAATAGCTTGGGGCTTCCCTGGTGGCGCAGTGGTTGAGAGTCTGCCTGACAATGCAGGGGACATGGGTTCAAGCCCTGGTCTGGGAGGATCCCACATGCCGCGGAGCAATTAGGCCCGTGAGCCACAACTACTGAGCCTGCGCGTCTGGAACCTGTGCTCCGCAACAAGAGAGGCCGCGATAGTGAGAGGTCCGCGCACCGCGATGAAGAGTGGCCCCCGCCTGCCTCAATTAGAGAAAGCCCTCGCACAGAAACAAAGACCCAACACAGCCAAAAAAAAAAAAAAAGAATAGCTTTACAGAAATATAATTTGCATATCACACCATTCATTTGAGTGTATAATTTGATTTTTTTTGGTATATTCACCGTTATGCAACCATCACCACAATCTAACTTTAGAACATTTTCAACATCCCCCAAAGAAACCCTCCCCATTAACAGTTACCAACCTCCTCTACCCCACACTCCCTCCCCCAAGCCCCAGGAAACCACTAATCTGCTTTCCGTCTCTATAGAGTTGCCTTGTCTGGAATTTCATATAAAGGAAATCATATAATATGTGGCCTTTTGTGGCTGGCTTCTTTCATTTAACATAATGTTTTTGAGGTTCATCGATGTTATAGCTCGTATCAATATTTTATTCCTTTTAATTGTTGAATAATGTTCCATGTATAGATATTCCACCTTTCATGTATCTATCAATTGATGGACATTTGTTTTTCCCTGCTTTTTAGTTATTATGAATAATCCTGCTATGAACATCTGTGTGCAAATTTTTGTGTGGGTGTATGTTGTCATTTCTCTTGGGTACATACCTATATACCATATATATAGCCATCCTAGTGGGTGTGAAGTGGTAACTCATTATGGTTTTGATTTGTTTCCCTAATGACTAATGATGTTGAGCAACTTTTCATGTGCTTGCTGGTCATTTGTTTATCTTCTTTGTTTTTTTCTTGTTTGTTTGTTTTGTTTTTTGTGGTACGCGGGCCTCTCACTGCTGTGGCCTCTCCCGTTGCGGAGCACAGGCTCCGGATGCGCAGGCTCAGCGGCCATGGCTCACAGGCCCAGCCGCTCCGCGGCATGTGGGATCTTCCCGGCCGGGGCACGAACCCGTGTCCCCTGCATCGGCAGGCGGACTCTCAACCACTGCACCACCAGGGAAGCCCTGTTTATCTTCTTTGGAGAAATGTCTATTCAAATCCTTCGCCTATTTTTAAATTGGGTTGTTATCTTTATTGTTGAGTTATAAGAATTCTGGACCCAAGTCCCTTATCAGACATATGATTTGCACATATTTTATCCTATTCTGTGGGCTGTCTTTTTATTTTCTTAGTGGTATTGTTTGCAGCACAAAATTTTTAATTTCGATGAAGTTCAATTATTTATTTATTTATCACTTGTGCTTTTTTTGTAGTATCTAAGAAACAGTTGCCTAACCCAAGGTCACAAAGATCTACTCTTATTTTTTCTTCTAAGTTTCTTCTGAATTTTATAGTTTTAAGCCTTACAGTTAAATCTATCATCCATTTTGAGTTAACTTCTGTGTATGGTGTGGGGAAGGAAACCAGTTTCATTCTTTTGCATGTGGATATCTGATTGTTTCAGCACCATTTTTTGAAGACCTCTTTCCCTATTGAATTATCTTGGCACCCCTGTTGAACTATGATCCATTCTGGTTAATTTTTGAATATGGTGAGATGTATGGATGAAATTATCTTTTTTCCCTCCCTCCCTCCCTCTCTTCCTCCCTTCCTTCCTTCCTTCCTTCTTTCTTTCCTTCCTTCCTTTCTTCCTCTCTTTTCTTCATATTGATAGTCAATTGTTCCAGCACCATTGTTGAAAATCCTCCACCGGGGCTTCCCTGGTGGCGTGGTGGTTAAGAATCGCCTGCCAATGCAGGGGACACAGGTTTGAGCCCTGGTCCGGGAAGATCCCACATGATGCAGAGCGACTAAGCCTGCGCGCCACAACTACTGAGCCTGCGCTCTAGACCCCGCAAGCCACAATGACTGAGCCCGCGTGCCACAACTACTGAAGCTCATGCGCCTAGAACCCGTGCTCCGCAACAAGAGAGGTTACCGCAATGAGAAGCCCGCGCACAGCTACGAAGAGTAGCCCCTGCTCTCCACAACTAGAGAAAGCCCGCATGCAGCAATGAAGACCCAATGCAGCCAAAAATAAATAAAAGAAAGAAAATCCTCCACGGGATTGCCTTTGCACCTGTGTCAAAAATAAATTTTCCATAAATGTATAGGTCTAATTCTGGATCATCTATTCTGTTCCATTGATCTATTTGTCTATCTTTATTGTGGGCCTCTCACTGTTGTGGCCTCTCCCGTTGCGGAGCACAGGCTCCGGACGCGCAGGCGCATCGGCCATGGCTCACGGACCTAGCCTCTCCGCGGCATGTGGGATCTTCCTGGACCGGGGCACGAACCCGTGTCCCCTGCATTGGCAGGCTGACTCTCAACCACTGCGCCACCAGGGAAGCCCTCAACCTACAGTCTTGATTAAAGTAACTTTACAAGCCTTAAAATCAGGTAGTATAAATCCTGCAACTTTGTTCTTTTCAAAGTTGATTTGATATTCTAGGTCCTTTGCATTTCCATATGAATTTTAGTGTCAGCTTGTCAATTTCTACAAGAAAAGTCTATTAGGATTTTGAATGAGAGGGCATTGACTTTATAGAGCGAATCGGGGGGATTGGCACCTTAACAGTATTCAGTCTGATTCATAAACATGGTCTGTCTTGATTCCTCTGGGCATTGTTTCATAGTTTTCAATGCACAAGTCTTCCATATATTTTGCCAGATTTATCCCTAAATATTTTATATTTTTGGATATTATTGTTAAAGTATTTTTTTCAATTTCATTTTCCAGTTGTTTACTGCTAGTAAATAGGAGTACAATTTTCTTGTATTTTCATCTTATATCCTTCTCCCTTGCTACTAAACTCAGTTATTGGTTCTAGCAGTTTTTTTGTAGATTCTACAGGATATTTTTTTTTACATGGACTATCACATTTATGCCAATAGAGACAATCTTACTTCTTCTTTTCCAATCTGAATGCCTTTCATTTCTTTTCTTGCCCTAGTGAACTGCTTAAAACCACCAATAAAACATTGAATAGAAGTAGTGAGAGTGGAGATTCTTGTCTTGTTCCTAATCTTAGATGGAAAAGTAATCAGCCTTTCCCCATTAAGTAGGATGTTAGCTGCAGGGCTTTTTTTTGCAGACGCCCTTTTTCAAGCTGAGGAAGTTCCCTTCTCTCTCAGTTTTCTGACAGTATTTTTCAAAAATCAGGGACAGATGTCAGAGTTTGTCAAATGGATGGTTTTTTTGCATTTATTAAGGGGTTTTCTTTTTTAGTCTGTTAATAGTGTCTTTTTAGTCCGTTAATCATTGATTGATTTCTTAGTATAAAACTAAACTTTCATTCCTCACTTGATCATTTTGTATTTTCCTTTTTATATTTTGTTGGACTCTGTTTGCTAACATTTTATTAAGAATTTTTACATCTATGTTCATGAGAGATATTAGTCTATAGTTTTCTTTTCTTGTAATGTCTTTATCTGGTTTTGGTGTCAGAAGAATAGTGGCTTAATAGTATGAATTGGGAAGTATTTCCTCCACTTAAATTTTCTAGAAGAATTTGTGTAGAATTGTGTCCTCCCAAAATTCATGTTGAAGCTAACCCCCATTATCTCAGAATAGGGTTTTAATTGAGTTTAAATGAGGCCATTAGGGTGGTCCCTAATCCAATCTGACTGTTTTTTATGAGAAGAGGAAATGTGGACACACAAAGAGACAGGAGGGAGGTGCATGCACAGAGGAAAGACCATGTGCGGAGCCATCTGCAAGCCAAGAAGAGAGGCCTCAGAATGAAACCAACCCTGCCGACACTTCAGTCTTGGACTTCTAGCCTCCAGAAGCATGAGAAAGTGAATTTCTGTCGTTTAAGCTACCCAGTCTATGGTACTTTGTAATGGCACCCCTAGCAGCCTGACACAATTAGTATTATTTTTTCCTTAAGTATTTGGTTGCATTCACCTGTGAAGTCATCGAGACCTGGGGTTTATTTATGAAAAGGTTTTAAACTGCATGTTCAATTTGTTTAATAGATGTAGGGGCTATTTCCAGTTGAATGAATTCATGTTTTTCAAGGAAAGTGACTGTTTCATGTTAGTCATTGAATATACCGCCTTACATTCATTTTAACACAAAAAAATGACAGACAGTAAAACCACCAGTTATTCTACTGTCTAAAAATAACCACTGCTAATGTTTTGCTGTATATCTTCCAGATAATTTTTATGCATGTGCCCATCCACCCCTCAACAACCACCCCTCCTTTTGTTTTTAGTTTCCAACAGTCTTTTTTTTTTTAATTGGGGTATATTTGCTTGAAAATGTTGTGCCCACCCCGCTTTTCTTTTGTTTGTTTTACAAAATTGCTATTACCTTTAATATCCAGGGTTTTTGTATCGTTAAATCTTTGAAAACATAATTATGGATGGATGGTTAATCATTTGCTTAACTAGTTCCCTAACTTAAGTGCTTCTGATGGAGGAGCGTCGTAAAGAACGCCACAGTCAGCATCCTCTTTCCTTTGTCTCTGGGAGCTACTCAGGTTTGTATCTTGGTTTATAGTCCCAGAAGTGGAACTACTGGGTCGACCAGTCTATTGTTGACCTTAGATATTGAGCACTCTGCGATTGGGGGAGGGGGGAAGGGAGGGGGAGGGAGCGCCCATCCTCCCCTCAAGGCACCAAGCCCAAAACCAACGCAGCCAGTGGGAGTGTGTGATGAGAAAATGGCACAGGACTAAGTAGAGGCTCTCAGGGCCTCCCCCACCGCTACCCCCCCCCCAACCCCAGCCATGGCCTCCTTGGCATAGATCTAAGTGCCTCCTGGTTACCTGCATGTTGGCGGCTGTATCATCAGTATGTGGACTGGACTGGGCCTTACTTCTTGGTTTTTCCTCCTTTGGAGTGAATTAAGAGGCATCTGCAAAAATCAAAGCAAGTACTGAACTGTGCAGGCAAGTGAAGGCAGAGACCAGCCTCACCCTCCCGTCTCCACGCTCTGTTCTCAGGGAGCTCACAGTCCGATTGGGCAGATGCAGCCCCTGTCCCAGGAGAACCCCTGGCTTTTTTGGAGGAAATGATAGTCCCCTGTTCTCCAGGATCCCTGGTTTGAGTGCAATGTCAAGACCCACAGACCGAAACACATACAGGTGCCTACAAAAGACTGTATAAGCAAGCACAGGTCAACACCTTCCACATAGGGATGTGTGATTGGATGCAGTGGGGCTTTCCTAGGATAACTTCCTGGGAAAGAGAAGGGCCTGGACCCGCAGAGAGGAGGTTGGGCAAGGGAAGGGTGAGGGCTGGGAGAACGGGGAAATGACACGTGGGATTGGCCAGCCGGTTGGTTTGTTAGAGCCAGAAGCGCAAGCTGGAAAAGCTGGGGGTAGGAAGGGAAGTGCTGGTGGTGGGGAGGGGCGGTTCCCGTCTGTTCTTTGCCAACAAGTTTGGGACCATTGGGAGGGAAGGGCCAATGGAGACGATTTGGAGTTCTCATTTCCAATGCTACTCTTCTTCCCCCCTCCCTTTTTCCCCTCCCACCATCTCAGTTCACCTCAAGGCTGGAGAACAGGCCTCTGCTTGGTAACAAAGAGGTCTTTATCTGAGCACCTGCTGCATGCCCCCATAGCACACAACACCTGTAATCTGTTATTATCTGTGAGCAGAATCCTTGCTTGGTGATGCCCGGTTATACCCATCTTACAGCTGAGAACACAGAGGCCAGGGAAGGGAGCTATCCTACCAGGATCTCAGAGTCAAGAAGTCAGGGTGCTGGGATCGGAGCCCCTGTCTGTGCAACGGTCCACACTGCCGGGGGCTCCCAGGGCTGAAGCCCCCCTCTGTTCCTCCCTGGCCCCGTCTTTCCCCCACACATGCCACCCCCAAAAAGAGGCAAATGGCACTGACCCCCAGGCCACCAGGATCTCAACCAGAGGTGACTGGGCCCCCCAGGGCACATTTGGCATGTCTGGAGATACCTTTGTTGTCACAAATAGGGGTGGCGGGGGGAGGGAGGAGGAGAGGAGCATGGGGAGGGGTCACTACCGGGTCCAGTGGTGGAGGTTAGGGATGCTGCCCAGCCCGCTAGGATGCCTAGGGCGGTCCCCACCGGAGAGGTGTCGGGTCGCATGACAGCGGTGGTGGCGCAGAGTAGCCCTGTTCCAGATCTGCAGGCTCGCCCTTCCGAATGTGAGCTGGGGGCTTCCTGCTGGATGCGTGTGCCCGGTGCCCCTCCAGTCTTAGCCAGAGGTGGGCACCAGCAGCTTGCAGATGTGGGTAGGCAGTTCTCTGCAGATTCTGGACTAAAGCCCTTCCAGATGTGAAGGGATGGCTTACAGATGTGTGCACATCCACACGGAGGGCCTTCCGGGCAGAGCCTCTCCTTGACTCAAACTTGCTTGGTCTCCTTGAACTCTTCTCCTCCTAGGCCTCAACTTCTGGGCTTCCATGTCCATCTAGGCATTGTCCAGTTTTAGCATGACATCTGCTAAGTCACTTCAGCCAGGATCCCTCATCCTTGATATCTGATGGGGTTCCTCAGCCAACCCCCCACCAGCCCCAGGTGATGTCTGATCACCCTGCCTACCTTCAGCAAGAATCCTATTAAGTGGGTTTAGCCAGAATCCCCCCAACCCTGATGTTTCCTCTTAGGATCCCATCCTCTGACCCCCACGCTGTTGCCTTGGCTACAAATTCCCACTTTTCTTTGTTCTGTTTGGAGTTGAATCCAATCTCTTTCCCTCGCCGCAAGACCCCATCATAGCAGTCCCTACACTATACAATGGCCCCCTTGAATAATTAGTCTGCCTTGCTGTCCTTTAACAAGTGTCACTGGATAATTTTTTCATCCTTTTCAGATGGGAAGAGAGAGAACTTTGGGCTAATTTCCTTTCAGATGCCGGGGGAAGGGCCACCTCCTCTTCAGGTGCATCAACTCCCACGCCCCGCAGGCCCGAGCACCCTGGAGTGGGAGTTACCAGGCAGCTGTGGGCAGGGCCGTGGGGGGAGGTGGCGCCTCCTTTTTCTAGGCCGTGTGTCACCTGCGTCCTGCCCTGGGGCATTGCCCCGGCACTACTCTACCACTGCAACAGCGGGAAGCTGGGGCCTGCTCCCTGGAGACTTTGCGGTGGATCGCGGCTCTCCTTGAGAGCCCTATGTTCCTGGTCCCCCCAGAACCCGGAACATGGCAGATGGGGCTCAGGCCAACCCCAAAGAGTTCAGGAAGAAGGGGCTGGTTAGACACCCCTCTGGGTGGAGGGGCCCGAGCCTCAGGGCCTCTTCTCCTTTGAGAAACTCCAGGTACATGCCTGCTTCCCTGGGATGGAGCCCTCCTTGGAGAGCAGCAGGGATGAGGGTGGGGAACTGGCTCCTAGAATCCATTTCTTCGGAAAGGAGAGCTCTGAGTCTCTGATGATGGCTGAGATATGTCATTGCCTTTTTAGCACTACAAGGGCCTTTGGGATCATCTAGCTAATCCTTATAGGCACTTGAGGCCCAGAGAGACTAAGGGATCTATGGATGATCACACAGCATTTTGGAAGTAGAACTGCAGCTAGAACGCAGGGACCCAGGTCTCTTGGCTCCGGGAGCAAGAGGCAGCCAGCAGGTTGGGTCACGTGACTCCCTGGCATGCATATGGAAAGGGGTTGGTTCTGATCTGTGACAAGGTCCAACTCCATGAGACAGGAGCTCCCTGTCTTGGAAGCTGATTCTTGCTCAGAGTGGGAGGGAAGGAGGCTCCTGGTGCCTCTGGGCTCTGCCATCCTGGGGGCTGTCCCTCCAGGAGGTACAGGCAAGGGGGAGGTGCTCAGATCTTCCTGGAGGAGCTAATCACAAGGCAAGGGCAGCAGGAAATGGGGCATCAAGAGATGGCGTTGGGCTTCCCTGGTGGCACAGTGGTTGAGAGTCCGCCTGCCGATGCAGGGGACACGGGTTCGTGCCCCGGTCCGGGAAGATCCCACGTGCCGCAGAGCGGCTGGGCCCGTGAGCCATGGCCGCTGAGCCTGCGCGTCCAGAGCCTGTGCTCCGCAGCGGGAGAGGCCACAACAGTGAGAGGCCCGCGTACTGCGAAAAAAAAAAACAACAAAAAAAGAGGTGGCGTTGACCACACCTGTAACGAGGTCCAGGAGGGAGCCGCAGGCCAGGAACCCCACACAGGGGGAAGGGACGGACCCAAGACCAGGGTTTCTTCCTCTCTCAGGTCTTACCTGGGGATGAAGATGTTCATCACCATCGCATCCTGGCCAGCTGTGGTGACTGAAGGTGCTGGGAAATTCCTGCTTCCTCGACACCCACAGCCTTTCTGCTGTGACTCACCCACGGGCCACAGGACCTCAGGCCTGCCATTGGGTCTCTGCTTCCTGGCTCTGCCCCTGCCTGGCTTCATCCCTTCTTTGGGGCTCTTTACTCCTCCAGGCACCTGTAAACATACCCGGGCGGTTGACATTTACTATTTACGAGCCTCAAGGATGCAGGGCCCACAGCTGAGCAAGCCTCATAAAGTGGTGGTGGTGGCTTGGCATCAGGGCCCTTAGGGACACCGGGGTGCTTGTGTACATAGGAAAACGTGTTTGTGTACGTGTGTACATGCAGAGCTAGTGAGCTTGCGTGCGGATAGCCGCATGTATCTATGTGTGTGTGGGTGTGTCCGAGCACATGGTGATGTCTATGTGTGTAACACACATCAGCATGTTGTGTAAGTGTGTGTTCACAGTGGCGTGTGTGTCTCTAGAGCGTGTATATGAAAGTAGGCTGTACACATCTTCGCACGGCAGGTGTGTAGCAGTGTCTGGGTATGAGATGTATCGGAAGACATGGAGCAGGTCTGGGGGTCTTCTTCCTTCTTTCTGGGGGGCCCCACCCCCCGGACAGCCGACCGAGGCTTCTGACACACAGGCAGGCGTCCTGGTGGCAGTTGCCCTGTGTAGGCGGAAGATGGGCTGAATGTCCCACTGGCTTTCTGTCCACCTGTTCAGCATTCCCTGAACCCAGCCAGGTTTGAGACGAAGGAAGAAAATATCGGAAACGAAAGAAGGTTAAATGTGGCCAGACGTGAGAAACAATTGGTTGAATTCAGGTGAAGTGACTTGTTATTTAGAACGTAACCCCTTGAGTTCAGCCCGGCCCAGGGGCCTGGGACAGAGGCTGCAGCCTGAGTGAATGCAGGCTTTGTTTCTTCCGCTCGGAGTGGAATGTGCGCGTGGCCACTCTGGGTGCTGTGTGTGTGAGAGAGGGAGTGCGTGTGCACGTGTACGGGCATGGGGGGTGAGTGTGGGTCTGCTTGTGGGACTGTATGAGTGTGGGAGGTATAGGGGAAGGGCAGGCCTGGCCCAGGGGCCCAACAATTCCTGGGAGGGGGCACCATGGGGGCAGCGAGGGTCTGGTGCGTGCCAGGCCCTGAGCTGGGCGCAGGCCTGCCCAATCTCTGGGGGCTGGGATTGTTATTCCCATTTTGCAGATGGGAAAACAGAGGCCTAGGGAGCTTTAGTTCTGGGCCTGCCTCTGTCTGACTCTAAAGTGAGTGTGTGTATGCGTGTGTGAGGTTGGCGAGTACGAGAGTGTGCGTCTATGTGTGAGGTGTGTGAGAGCACAGGAAGTATGGGTGGGTGTGTGTCTGCGTGTGTGTGTACACTTGTGTGGTGTGTGGAGGAGAGTGTGCGGTGGGTGAGTGTGGGTTTATGTCTGTGTGTGTGTTAGAGTGTGAGTGTGTGTCCATCCTGTGTGCGGATGGGTGAGTTTTAGGCAGGAGCTGATGGCTGGGGGCCCTGGGGATGGAAGCTGCCCCTTACCAGGAGTAACACCTCCAGGATGTGGGAGTGGGGGTGGGCGTGAGGAGGCCAGGACGTCACAGAGGGCGATGCGGCCGGTGCCCTGCAGGGGAATGACTTTCTTGGCTGCTCTCAGATTTGGGAATCAAGTCAAAGAATTTAGGCAACCTGCCTCCGGCCGCACAGCGCTAATGGAGAGACCAGTTTGCAGATCCGGGTCTGTCTGACCCCCAGGCTGCTTGGCACACATTTGATTCCAGCAGCAAGAGCCCTGCAAGGCAGAAAGGGTGGGGGGAGAGCTAACCTTCCAGGGGACCCCTCTTGGCCTCACCTTCCACTCTCTTCAACAGCCCAAGTCAGAGAGAGGCCTACAGGATGCAGGGGCCCCTCTCTCCCTGCCCCGGACCTAACATAGCCATTTACAGGCTCTAAACCATCCTCTTAAAATTGTCTGTCATTTCTCCCCACTCCTTCTTTGTTTCCTCTCTCGTGTGCTACTTATTCTCCGTAATGACGAAAATCCTGGAGCCAATAGACAGGAAGACACAGGTGGAGCAGGGTTCCTAAAATCAGCTCTCTGACAGGGAGGGCAGGCCTGGCCCGGGGTCCCAACAAGCCCTGGGGTGGGGGGCACCATGGGGGCAGTGAGGGTCTGGTGCGTGCCAGACCCTGAGCTGGGAGTGGGCCTGCCCGATCTCTGCAGGCTGGGATTGTTATTCCCATTTTGCAGATGGGAAAACAGAGCCCCAGGGAGCTTTAGTTCTGGGCCTGCCTCTGTCTGACTCCAAAGTCTGTGCTCTTCCCACAGGCACGTGGAGGTGGTGAGTCCCTTGTCATCACTAGCGATGTTGGACAACCACGTCTCCAGAAACAAGTAATTTCGGCCTTTGGGTTTGCATCCAGGCTCTGTTTCTGAAATTCTTAGCTTCCTCCCTCTCCCAGTACATTTCCTCTTTCAGGCCGTGGAGCTGGATGGGGGATGCGGAGAGAGTTAGGGTTAGGCTGAACTGGGTGCCTAGCGCCAGGCACAGATGGAGGAGCCCGGGTTGGGGAGGCGTCCCAGCTCTTGGGGCACACAAACCCGCGTTCGGGTCTGGGCTCTGCCACTCCCAGGCTGCATGACCTGGGCAAAGCTTCACCTTTCTGAGCCTCAGTTTGCTCATCCATAAAATGGGATGACAGTGGCCCTCCAGCCTGTGTGGGTGGCGGCCTCACCCAGGTAAGGACCCGAATGCCAGGCTCGATGTTGACTCAGCAGGGAGCCAGCACATCTGGGAGCCCAGGAGGCAGGGAAGCAGGGGAGGGGAGAATATATCCCTGGGGTGAGCGGCCTGAGGACGCTGGGAAGCTGATTTTGCTGGTGTAGGAAAGGTTGTTGCACTACCTGTGAGACAAGGACAAAGGGGAAGAAATATATACGTGTATGTGTGTGTGTGTGTGTGTGTGTGTGTGTTCATTGAATGACGCACTGGCCCCAGGGCCATGTGGGGCCGCTGAGTCCCTGCTAGGAGCAGAGGAGCCAGGCCAAGCCAGAAGGGCCCAGAATTGTGTTCAGTAGGGCATGTGGCATTTGTGAAGCCCCTTAGAGTGTATAAGGCACTGGGCTCTCACTGGCTGGGTCCAAATTCTGCTTCACCTCTTTTCAACCATGTCGTCCTGGGGAAGTTACTATACGCTCTGGGTCTCGGTCTCCTCATCTGTAAAATGGGGATAATATCAGCACTCTGTAGGGTTGCAGGGAGCCCTTGATGAGTTAATGCATGCAAGGGGCATAGGACAGTGCCTGGCAAATGCTATTACTATATTCTCAGGGCCACGGGCTCAGCGTAAGGATGTGTAACGCATCACACCGGCTGCTACGTAGATTGCACCCTCCTCCTGCTCTGCTCTCCCTCTCCTGCTCCCTCTGTCCCTTCCCCTTTCCCCAGCCCTGGGGTGTTGGAAGGACAGCCAGTCAAACAGGAGAGGCCATGCACAGGGCAGGGAACTCACAGCACCCCCTGGGTTCTCTCGCAGTCCTGCCCACGGCCCACAGCAGCCTGCTCAACCTCAGGTCCATGGTGGAAGCCAACACAGGGAGGAACGCCATCTTGTCCTTCGTGGGCTACGGCTGCTACTGCGGGAGGTGGGGGGGCATGGCCTGCCCATGGATGAGGTGTACTGGTAGGTCCTGGAGAGTCTGGTCTGCTGGAACCGGGCAGGGACGGTAAAGGTCAGACTGTCTCCATCTCTGAGAGGTGGGAGACGCCCCTTCCCCCAAGGAGGAGGCTTATTTGATGAGTTAGTGGCCAGAAGCCTGACCTTTGACCCGTGTCCTCCTCAACCACCTTGGATCTTTTCTTTTCTTTTCTTTCATTTTTTTAAAAGTGTATAACATTGTGGGTTTTTTTTTTTTAATTCTATCATTGGCGTGTTTATTTTATTTTTATTTCTTTTGGCCGCGAGGCTTGTGGCATCTCAGTTCCCCAACCAGGGATTGAACCTGGGCCCTCGGCAGTGAAAGTGCAGAGTCCTAACCACTGGACCGCCAGGGAATTCCCATCTTGGACACTTTCCATTGTCCCTTTCCAAGGTCTTAGGCTTGGAGGCATTTGAACTTCCATTCTCACCGGAAGGAGCCTTTGACCTGTCTCCAAATACACATGAGAGCAATAGTCACACAGCTTATACTTGACAAAGGCAAGGGCTGTGACCACTGGCCCCTCAGACTGGAGGCTCAGGTGGACAGGACTGTGCTTCCTCCGTCAGACTGGGAGTTCCTGGAAGCCGTGGCTTATCCTTTGCTCCTGTCCCCCGCCCAAAGCACCAAGTCTGGTATCAGTGGAGGCTTCGTGAATGCATGTTGACTAATTGCCTCCCTCCACTAGAGGGGATGGGACAGCCACACCACATTTGCTCCCTGTCCCCCATCCCCAAGCCCCACTTAACTCTCCAGGCCTTTGTGTCTCCCTGGCCATCGTGCATAGCCAGGTATAGCCCCTGCATCTAGCCAGTCTCTTCCTACTTTGAATTCACCCAGGCCCCTCCCTCCCACCCTGACCCCTCCTGCAGCTGCAGCCAGGGCTCCAGGGGGTGGGGGGGGGGAAAGCTAGGGCTCTGGGCGGAGGGCAAAGGGAGGGGATCACAGACAAGAACCTGGGGCACTGGCCTGGTTCTGCCTGGCTGTGTGACCTAAGGCAAGTAACTGCCCTCTCTGGGCCTCAGTCTGAAGATCTGACTCGTGAGGGACAGGAACAGATGATCATGGTAGAGGTCACTGCCGGTGGGAGAGGGGCCAAGCCTGGCTATGCCTGCCTGCTCTCCTCTCCCCACCCCTACGTGCTGCCATGCCCACGACTGCTGCTACCAGAAGCTCTTTGACCTGGGCTGCCACACCTATGTGGACCACCATGACCACACCATCGAGAACAACACTAACACTGTCTGCAGTGAGTCCCTCTCCCACCATCGCCCTTTCCCCTCAAGAAAGCGTGTACTGCCAGCCCCCTCAGCCTGTGCTAGGGCCGTGGGTCAGGTTACCAGATGAAATACAGGATGCCCAGTTAAATTCAAATTTCAGGTAAACAATGAAAGATGCTTTTATGTAAGTATATCCTAAATATTGCATGGGACATACTTATACTAAAAACTAAATGTTAGCATAAAATTAATAAGTATTAGTATGAAATGAAGAATTAGCATAGGTATATCCCATGCAATATTTGGGATATACTTATACTAAAATATTTATTGTCTGAAATTCAGATTTAACCAGGTACCTTGTTTATCATTTGCTTGTTTGTTTGCCAAATCTAATAACCCTGGCTGTGGCTCTGGCACATCTCCCTGATGTGCTCGGAGCCCCCAGGCTTGAATTGGTCCCCAGGTTCTCCAGTCGCCGAGATTCTTAAGCTTCGGAGAGCTTAGGGAGTGATCCTGATTCAGTGGGTCAGGTCTTGGCAGGGTCCAAGACTCTCTGTTTTTAATCAGATCCTCAGGTGATCCTGAAACTTTGTGTCAGGCTGGCATGGGAGTCAGGGGACCTGGGTTGGAACCCACGTTCTCCCAGCATGTATGACCCTGGGCAGGGTCCTTCCCCACCTGGCCTCAGTCTCCCCATGGGTACATTGAGGGGTTTGGATCTGAGCAGACCCATTCCCTTCTAGTTCTGTCATTGGGACCCCAGCAGATGAGGTGGCCCCATCCTAGACACCCAGGGTTTCTAGGGATTCGAGGTGTTGGAGCCAGGCCTGGCAGGTTCCCTCCTTTACCATGGATGCATTCCCCACCTGAGGGGCACAGCATCCAAGCTGATGGCCCAGGTGTCCCTGCCCAGCTCCTGCTAGTGCCCCACCCTGGGGTAGCAGGTGTCCCTTGGCCCAGCCCCGTGGGCAGCCCTGGGCTCCCTTTGTCTCCTTATCTTCACCAGGCTGTGTGTCATCCCTTACTAAGAGCTCACAAGCAGTGCCAGCTTTGCAAAGATACTTAAGACTCCCGTTCTCTGGGAAGGAGTCTGGTGGGGAACTGGGCACATCTGGGGACCTTTGGCAGCCCAGGGCTGTCTGGTCCTTATATTCTGCTGTTCAGATGTGCGGTGGAGGGTCTGGCTTGAGAGAGGAGTTCATTAAGGAATCTCCCTCCTCAACCCCCAAGACAATGGACTAACCCAAGCAGTGGTTTTCACACTGGGTTCTAGGGATTTCTGGGGTCATCAGGTCAACTGCTGTGAGAGCTAGTGGGGGGTCGGTTATCCCTGGATTGGTGGTCCAGCTGCCTCTTTCATGTATTTTGTAGCTCCAGTGGCTTCTCTTTCAGCTGTTTAAAAAAATTTTTTTTTTATTCTTATCTTTTTTATTTTGGCTGCACTCGGTCTTTGCTGCGGCGTGCGGGCCCCTCTAGTTGCAGCTCTCGGGATCAGTTGCAGTATGTGGGATCTTAGTTCTCCAACCAGGGATCGAACCCGGCCCCCCCTCCGGATTGGGAGCGCAGAGTCTTAACCACTGGACCCCCAGGGAAGTCCCCTCTTTCGGCTGTTTGATATATTAGTCTTTGGCCAAGAGTTTCACGTCAGAGAAGGTATTCTGCTGATGGAGAATTTGCAAGTTTGCAAACAATTGGGCTAGTGGGTGGTTCTCGAGAGGTGTTCCCCAAACCTGCAGCATCAACAGCACTTGTTAGAAGAAGCTCTACGGGTGGGGTCGGGCAGCCTTGGTTTTCAGGAGCCCTCCAGCTGATTCTAATGAGCACCTAAGGATGAGAACTATGGGGTAGATGATTTCTGAAGGCCCATAACAACAACGACAGCATTTGCTCCCCGGGACGCACCGAGCTAAGCTCTTTACAAGTGTTTTTCTCACTCCGTCCTCACCATGAACTCCCTCCAGGGTGGCTGTGCTGTGATTCTGTGCTTGAGAGAGGCCTGCGATGGTAGAAAGTAACTGGGCTGGGGGTTGAGCTCCTGACGCCTGAGTTTCCGTCCCAGCTCTGCCTTGGGTTTGCTGGGTGACTTAGGCAAACGCACCCTTTCCTGGGCCTCAGTTTCCCCCTCTTGACATTGTTCTGTTGGGCTTCAGGGGTTCTCTGTTTCCCACGCACCAGGGGCACCTGGAGGGCTGTGAATGCAGAGGCTGGGCCCCGAGTGTCTGAGCCTGCAGGCCTGGGGTGGGCCCGATGCCGGTGCTGGTGCTGTTGGCCCGAGACCACCTTCTGAGGTCCACTGTGACCTCAGAGTCTGTGTGCTCCACTCCCCACAGGCGAGCTCAACCAGACAGAGCGTGACCAGCAGACGTGCGAGTGTGACAAGAGCGTGGTCCTGTGCTTCCAGAAGCAGACGTACAGGGAGGAAGGAGCATGGCAACCACCTCAACATCTACCGCCAGAGCCCCACGCCCAACTGCAGCATCTACGGGCCATGCCCTCCACCCCTCCCTAGCGCCCTCTGGGGGCTGACAGAGAGGAGGGTTGGAGGTTCCAGTCCTGGGGACCAGCCAGATGGAGCAGGTGGAGGTGGGGGCGGGTCGGGGGCCCCTGGGCTGCCCTCCTCCCTGGAGCCCTCCAGCGAGACTGGCCCCAGAGTACTCAGAAAGGCCGGGGCCCTGGCCACCTGGCTCCTCCAGCCCAGACCTGGGTGTGGCTTCATCCTGCACGTGGCAGGGGGCATGTGCCCTGTTGGGGTCTCTCCCGAGTGTGGAAGGCAAGACCTGCGAAAGACTGGGGGCCTCTGAGGGAGGGGGGCCTCTCACTGACACTAGCTTGACGTCCTCAACCAGGCCCTCAAGGCTGGGGCCCGGAGTCTTCGAGAGCCAGACCTGGGGCGGCCAACATGGGCCCAGAGCTTGGCGTGTCCTAGGACCAGGTTCCCAGGCAGACAGAGCGCTGGTCACAGGCCTGGTTCTGGGGCCCCTCGGCTGCTCCCAGGGGATGACTCAGGGTGACCCCTGCTTTGGGAGCCTTGCAGCCCTCCAAAGCCCCACGAAAAGAGCAGGTGGCCCCATCCTGGCCTTTGTCAAAGGAGCACATGAGTCCCAGCCCAGACACCACAGGATGGTCACGGGGCTAACGTCCCAGGCCTGAAGTCTGGCCTCAGTTACCCAGAGAGCCTCAGAGCACTGGGCACTGACAGAACCCACATGCACCGCCCCCAGGCGCACAGGGACCGAGATGGGAGCACACTCAGATGTGTCCCCACCACTCGGGTCCTCTGCCAACCCATTCATGTCAGAGGAACACCCTGGCCACCGCCCTGCAATGCTGAACTGCTCTGAGGGGCGCCCTGACCCTGACAAACACAGGAGGGGGAAGCCCCAGGCCTCCAGGCGCTCCCCCTGCATCTCTCCCCGCGCAGCAACCAGGCCAGGGCGTGGAAGGGACCAGAGCACTCTTTCCCCGGGCAAGGAGAGGCGAGGCTGCAGCCTGGCCACAGAAGCCCTCTCGATGGGGAGGAAGCTGGGAGCTGGGACCCACCTCCATGAAGAGGAGACAAAGGCAGGAGAGACCAGGTCCAGGCAGGGGGCTGTGGGGAATTCCAGAAGGCAGCAGGATGTGAAGAGGGAAGAGAGGCGAGAGAGTGGGAGAAGTGACACAAGGTGAGGGCCAGACGTCCAGACCAGAGAGGTCGTGGCAGGAGAAGAGGGGGCAGAGGAGCCTTGGGGGTGGGGTCGCCCCTGGGGCCCAGGTTCCCGCTGGGGCTTGTGGGATTACGGGTAGAACAGGAGGAGGGTCAGGCCTCAGGGGGCCTGCTTTTCTGACTCTGCCCCAGCACTGCTGTTTCTCCAGCTTCCCAGTCCTTCCTCAACTCACCTCTTGACCTCAGGGACAGCGGCCTCCGAGTAGCCAGTGCACGCTGCCTCGCTCCACCCTCTGCCTTCAGCCAGCGTCAACCCTGAGGGCCACTGACCCCCCCGGGACACTGAGAACATCCGCCAAGAATCCCGGCCCACCCTGCGGCTGCCGAGGACCACTGGCACAGGGGGAGGGACAGTCAAGACGAGCACAGGCGGGGAGGGACGTGGGGGTAGGGAGAACATCTACAAAAAAGACGGTAGGACTGGACGGAGCCCCGCCAAGCTGCAGCTTCTAGAAACCCGCCTTGGGCTCTGGAGTCAGCTGTCGCTGTGTGTGGGAGGCCTCCCTGCTGCTCAACCCCTGCTGTCCTGCTGGCCGTGGGGTGATGGCTGTGGTCCCCCGTGGGCCCGCACCCGACCTGCCCAGTCATCGAGATGCTCTCAGAGTTGACCCCATCAACTCTGAGCTGAAGCCCCGCCCCCCCCAGCAGGAGTGGAGCCAGGATGGGGAGTCCCCCAGAGGCGGGGTCGGCAGAGGCCTGGACCCCTTGCCTGTGGGAGCCTGGGTTTCTGGCTGTGCCCCTCTACCGGTGCAGACAGCCTCCCCTCCTAAAAGTCTAGGTGTTGGGACGGGATTCTGCTGCTAAGGGGTCCTGCCTGCCCCCTGCCTCACCCCAGACTCTCCCAGATACTGCAACCCCCAGAGATTGTCCACAGGACGTGGCACCCCTCCTCAAACTAATAAAGGCCTCCTACCTCAACTGCCCACTGCTGAGTCCTCCTTGGCAAGGCACCCACTGGCCAGGGAAAAGCACAGTGACTCCCTCCCGGGTCTCCAGCTCTGGGGAAAGTGGGTTCCCTGACACTCAGCATCTGGCATGGCCTATCCCTTTCCCGCTCCTGGCCTGGGCGAAGCAGCCCTCCTCCAGCAGAGACAAAACTGTTGGGAGGGTTGGAAAGTGGGGCGGTGGTCCAGCGGTCGGACAATGATAACAACTACTGGGCTGAGTACTTACTAGGCATCCATCTCCACAATGCTCTCCCTCTGTCCCATCCTTTTCTGTTGAAAAAACTGAGGCCCAGAGAAGGTAAGTAACTTGCCCAGAGTCACACAGGTCATTAGTGATGGGGCCGGGATCTGAATCCTCAGCATCTGACTTTTAATGTCATCTCTTCGCACCTTCTTAATGATGACTTGGGCAGCTGAGGTCAGTGGGACAAGTGACCGAGAGTCCAGCAGGGCGCCAGGTCCTGGGTCCTGGCCTTAGCCTCTTCCCTGTGATGGGCATCAGTTTCCCCAAGTGCAGAGAGACCAGAGCCACTGTTTCAGATGCTCCCCAAGGCCATGGGTTTTCCTGGGACTTCTAGGGGTGATCTCTGGGGAAGGGGAGGCTGAGAAGATGGGGGTCTGAGCCCCCCACCTCACTCTCCCATGAGCAGCCGTGCTTTTCCTGTGTTACATGTTGGTCCTTCACGTGAGCTACTGTAAGAAGAAAAGAGAGTCTTCAGCTAACATTTTGAAAAGCCCTGGACACGAGCATCCATTTGTTCATTCATTCAACGGACCTATCCCCATGGGCTCCTGTGGACCAGGCATGAGGCTTGGCTTCGGGGTAGACACCACTTATCAGACACAGCCTCTGCCCCCAGGACCCCACAGGCTGGGAGGGGGAGGCAGACACGTGGACCGATACCCTTGACATAGGGTGCCAGGTGGTGTCGGGGAGCATGAAGGATGCAGCCAATCCTGGAAGCGGCCCCCAAGGGGATGGGGTGGAGATGGGATGGTGTATTTGATGCCTCCGAAGGTGGCGAGGGGGAGTGGGGTCACAGTGTTTGAAGCAGGGCTCTTTGCTTCTACAGTATGGGTGGTCTTTCTCTCCTCAAGCTAGTGAGGTCTTTTATGCAGAGGCTCGAGGAGGGGGCTGGACTTGCTTCCCACTGGTCTGGGGTCTGCCACTAATCAACACTCTCTCCTTGACCAAAATTTAGTCAGGCCCCTCTGAGATCTTTTCTCAGCTAGGTCTCAACATTTGGGTTTCTATTGCCCCATTTTAGCAAGAATCCTGCCATGTCAGTTTAGTGAGAATCCCTACCCACCCTCAATACGTGATCAGATTCCTCATCCTCCACCATCCCCTGGGTGATACCTGATTACCCCACCTGCCTTCTGCAAGAATCCAGTTAGGTCGGTTAAGCAAGAATTCCCCAGCTCTTATCAATTTTCCACCTCCCCCAACCCCTGCTATAAACCCTCACTTAAGAAATGTAAGGATTTGAAATTGTATTTGGAAATGAGCCCAATTCTATACTGGTCCCTATTGCAATAGCTCTTGAACAAAACCTGTTTTGGCCGCTTAAGCTACCGTCCGGCTCTGGTTTTCTAGGAGTTGTGACTCAGATGGAATCAGATTCATCATTGGACCCCGGGATCTCTGCCAACTAAAAGTTGTCGCTTGCCATTCTTGTTTCTATAAGAATGAACTCACCAGCCACTGCAGCCTCTGACCTTCAACACCCCCTGAAAGGAGTTAAGGGTGGAGATCAGGAATGAGGCCCTCTGTGCTCTGGGAAAAACTGGCAGAACAGGTCTTCAGACAGTTAGATATTTTCAGAAGATTCTATGAGCTCAATTTCTTGCATCTTCTCATATCTAGAAAAGCACTAAAATCATTAAAGAGACATCTGGCTCCTTGTGACTAGCAGCAACCTTCTTGACTAATAGCAACTTTTGTCAAAATGTGTGCCTGACTGCACCGCAATCATACATATTCTGACCCCTCCCCCCTTTACCTCTTTGGAGCAGCTCCTCGGTGCTATTTGAGATGCTATAGTTCTCATTTTGCCCCAAATAAAACTTAACTCGCAACTCTCACGTGTGCATTTTAAAAAATTCAACACCTCTCACTTTCAGTGGGAAAGTATAGCACAGCCTCGTGGGTTATTACATTACAGTCCTGTTCATTGTCTTTGAGCTATTTTTCACCTCTTGGCTAGATTCCATTTTCCTTTCTGCTTTGTTACCTGTCTGTAAACGGAATGAATCCTGCCATCCTGCACATTTAGTTAATTCTTCTAATTTTCTCAAAAATCTGGCTACAACTCTTCAGATGAATGTTTCCAATTTTTCTCCCACCCTCTTGACTTGGAGTCACTGAGAACTAAAACCCAACTGCCCAGATCCTTACTGGGACTTTCTAAAGAAGCCCTATGAGCTGAAGCTGGATGCGTCCATGCCCTTCTCCAAGAAACAAACATGACCATGACACCTATGTCGGTGCCATCACCAGAGATCATGCAAACTGCAACCAGGAAGACCGACGGATTGCCACGGCTCGCCTCACTTCACCATCCACAGATGCTTCAAGCTCAACATCTAGAAGTCTCAACTGGCTGTCCTCTGAACCCAGAAACTGGGTTTAGTTGCTCCGATCATTAATCTTTGTTTTTCTTTTTTTCATAGATATCCCCCTCATTTAAATGCTTGATGGTTCACATCATCGAGAAAATACTCTTTACCACCAAGTCTCAACAGATGGTTCCACTGGTAACTAAGGAACAAAAAATGACCAATCGAGAAAGGAACTCATATTGTTCAGAAGAAAGAAGACCTCCTCTTTCCCTGAACCAGAGGAGGGACTGGCAAAGACTCTCCCCTTGACCAAACTTTGGGCTCCGCTGAGAATTTTCTCAACTTGGCCTCAACCTGTGGGCTTCTGTGTTCATCTTTGCAGGATTCTTGTGTTTCAGCAAGAATCCGGCTATATCAGTTTAGGGAGAATCCCCACCCTTCCTCAATATCTGATCAAATTTCTCACCTCTCACTAGTCCGCAGGTGATATCTGATCACCACGACCTGCCTTCGGCAAGAATCCTGTTAGGTCAGTTTATCAAGAATCCCCTACTCTCTTAGCAATTTTCCAGCCACTGATTACCCCCACCCACCCTGCTCCTTAGTTAGAAATCCCCACTTCTCTTTGTTCTATTAAGAATTGAGCCCAGTTCTATACCGTCTCTTTTCCCCCACTGCGATAGTTAATAAAATCTACTTTTACCGCTTTAACTTCTGTCCAGTTCTGATTTTCTACAACACACCATCTCTGCCCTGACCTGGGTCAGTCTTTTTTTCGCCAAGGGAGTGGCTGTCAACTCTTTTCTAGAACTTGGGCGACACCTAGTGGTCATGATAGGTCACCACCTATGCTTTGCTCCACACCTCCTGCCCCTCTGGGTCTGAACCCAAAGGGAGAGACCCTGCCCCAGGCTGGCAATGCCCAGTAGAGCACTAGGAAACCATCACTGTCACCTCCACCTTATCATTGCCATCGACACTGCCTCTCACAAGGAGCAGACTGGGTGCAACCCTGGCTCTGCCGCTCATGGGGCCACTGGCCTTGGGCTAGTTGCCTCACCCCTCCCAGTCTCCATCTCCCCCTTCTGTAAAATGTGTGTAATAATGAAGAGCACGTCGTTGGGTCTGAGGACTGCATGAGGCCTCGGAGGAGAATGCTCCCAGCACAGGGCCTGGTGCAGAGACTGGGGCCCTTGACTGCATGTTGGGCCAAAGGTCCTCAGGGCCAGGCTGGCAAAGGGCAGTAGGTGGAAGGAAGGAAGATGCTGATGGAAGTGTATGGCCTGGGACGTTCTCCCCCACATGGAAACCTGGCAGAGCAAAGCTGTGGTTTACCAAGAAAATCCGGCTCTCCACACGTGGGTGTTGGGGGGAGGGAAGGGGAAGGAGAGAGGCAGAAGGAGAAGGGAAGGGGGCAACTTAGTGCCCCAGCTGCACAGCCAGGCCCCTGGTGCCTGTCCGGCCCTGGTCTCAGCTGGGCCCGGGAGCCACCTCTCTTCATGCTCAGGACCGACTATGAACGCAGGGAGGCGGCCCTGTCCTCCCCAGCGGTTGTCATGGCAACACTGCCGGTCAGCTTCCCCAGCTGTGGCTTCTAACAAGCAGCTGATGCCACCAACTGTGACAACAAGCAGAGTTGGGCGTTAGGAGGCAAGGGTGCACAGTACAAAGGTCCGGGCA
The DNA here is from genome assembly GCF_003031525.2 of Neophocaena asiaeorientalis asiaeorientalis. Classification (NCBI taxonomy): domain Eukaryota; kingdom Metazoa; phylum Chordata; class Mammalia; order Artiodactyla; family Phocoenidae; genus Neophocaena; species Neophocaena asiaeorientalis. The sequence continues at coordinate 673,980 of NW_020173679.1, read as the reverse complement.
TGTGGCCCTGCAACCCTGCCGAACACCCTGCCTCCTGGGCTGGCCATCTGGTACCTCAGCATGTCGGGGCCCTGTGAGTAGAGCAAGATTTATTGAGCACTTACTGTATGCTGAGCATGGGGCTCAGAGCTCTCTGTGTGCCATCTCACTGAACCCTCCTAGCAGCCCTGTGAGGTGGGGGCTATTCATAGCTTTGTTTATAAAAGGGGGGAACTGAGGCCCAGAGAAGCCAAGTAAGTTCCTCAAGGTCATGCAACAGAAGCAGGGTTTGAACCCTGACTCCAGAGCCTTAGCTTCAGAGAGCATTCCTTCAACCCCTTCATTCTGAGAAAGGGGATGGGAAACAAGAAATTTAGAATTGGGACTTCCCTGGCGGTCCAGTGGCTGAGACTCCGTGCTCCCACTGCAGGGGGCATGGGTTCCATCCCTGGTCAGGTAACTTAAGATCCTGCATGCTGTGCGGCGTGGCCAAAAAAAAAAAAAAAGAAGTTTAGAATCCGAAGACATGGGTTCCCATTCCAGCCCCACCTGCCTGCTCAGACCCTCCATTTTCATCTGTGAAAAGGGAATGAATAATTTCTGAGGTCTCACTGATGATCGACAAGTTGGGTGAGAAAAAGCTTCAGGAAGGGTCAGATGTACACAAATAGGAACCTGGGGCCCAGGAAGAGGAAGGGGCTTATGTGAGGTCGTCCTCACCCCAGCTTCCCACCCCTGCTTCACACTCATCTCAGCTACGGGCTGCCCCTCTCCCTTGCCTGCCTCCCGGCCGCAGGACGTTCCCTCTGCCTGGTGCCCTCTCCCTCCTCTCCGCCTTGCCTGGCCACCTTCCACCTAACCTTCAGGTCTGGAAGCCTCTGCTGACCGGCAGGTCTGGATGCGGTGCCCCCCAGGTATGCCTGCATCCGGGCTCCCTGCCCTTCACTGTCTTGTTATCACCTGGTTACTTGTCTGTCTTCAGCTCCATTGTGAGCTTTAGGTGTCAGGGGTGCGCCCTCCTATTCCCACTGAATCCAGTGCCCACCCCGTCTCGGCATACTGGATATTTGTGCACTGGGTGAATGAATGAATGAAGCCACACAACGACTTAGTGGCTTGGCCAGAACCAGAACCTAGGCCTCCCTCTATTGCAAGTGTTTAAACCCCGGGGGAACAGCCTCCTCCATTACCCCTCCCCCATTACCCCTCCCCCAAGTCTCGTCAGTACTGGATTCCTTCCGAGATGAGCTCGGGGAGGGGGACCTTAGGGCAAGGAGAGTCAGCCTGGGCTCTAGTCGCTGCTCTGCTATGCGTTAGCGGTGTGGCCTTGAGCCTCAGACAGTTGGGGACTTAACAGCAACCGCCCGAGGAAGGTCGGGTGTACTATACACAAAGGGAACGCTGTGCCTGGACGAGGTGAGCCTCAGTACCTGGAGGCTGCTTTTTGCAGCAACCGAGGCTTGGGGGCACATCTGGATTCCCCTTCTCCCCGCTCAGGGTCCCGGGCCCTGGGCCTCGCCCCCTGCCCCAGCCTTCTGTTCTCCCACCGGACGTGATTTTGCTTCCGGATGAGCTCAGTAATGCCTGGCCCATCCCAGGCACCCCGAGAGAGCCTCTGTACTCGCTGACCCAGTCACCTCTCTCCCCGCCAGGCCGGCTGCCCCACTCCAGGCCCCCAGCCGTGCCCACGCTTCTGCTTTATGCCAGACTCTCCACATCTGCTCATCCCCGCGCCTTTCACAGCTTTGCAGACACCCCGGAAGTGGGGATGGGGGACAATGGCTCTGCCTGCCATGCACACAGTCACTCCCAAGCGGTGACAGCCTTTCCCTGTGGGGCACTGAGCCCAAAGCCCACCCTTGGTGGAGGGCGTGCCCACTGCTCCACCCCTCCCTGACCGCCTGGCAGCTTCACCCAGACGGCAAGAAATGCAGCTGAGGAAAAGGTGCAGACACAGAGCTGCCGCAAAAACGCATCTACACTTGACGTCTGTCCCCTTTGAGGCAGGGCGTTCGCTCCTACAACAGTGCTGAGGTGGAAGGAAGGGACACGACTGCGTCCCCGCGATCGCCACAGCCCTCGCCATGTGAGTCATCACGCGCCCTGGTCTCCGCTGTCCACCGTCTGCCTGTTTTCCCCTAAGGACACCGAGCTGCCCAAGCTCTCCCAGGTGGAAAGTGGTGATGGCTCAGAGCACTGGGAGCCCCGCTGCTCCCAGGCTCGAGCCCAGACCTCTTGGAGTGGCCGCAGGCTCTCCTTGACCTGGCCTTGCCTGCTTCATCTCCTGCTCGCTTGAAAATCGACTCCCACATTCCATGCTCCCCACTCTGAGCTGATGCAATCCCCTTCGCATTGACCTCACGTCATTCAACATATACACCAGGGATTAGAAAAGGACACAGATCCTTGTCCTCAGGAGCTCATCTTCCAGTGGGGAGGCAGACAACGAGCAGTGGTATCCATGAGTGTGCGATGCATGGGGAAACAGAGAACAGGATGAAGGGGATGGGAAAGGCCAGCGGAGCGTGGGCAGTATTAAAGGGGGGGGGGTCGCATAAGCTTTATCAGGAAGCTGAGATTCCAGCAGAGACTTGAAGGAGGTAGGGAGTCAGGCACGTGGGATGCCCCTTCTAGGCAGAAGGAGCCACTGTGGGCAGGGTCCTGGGAGGGAGCGTGGCCGCCATGTTCAAGGAACAGAACAGCATGGAGGCCATTGGCTGGGGTGGAGGGAGTGAGCGGGAGAGGATAGGAAGCGAGGCTGCGTGGGGATGGTCATGGGGGTTTCGGGGCTGTGGAAGGACATCGGCTGTTACTCAGAGGCAGACGGGGAGGGCGTGAGGAGAGGAGTGACGCGATCAGACTCCAGGCACCCTGCTGACCAGCTGCCGGTGGATGAGAGATTGCAGAGGCTGAGGGTGGAAGTGGAGAGAATGATGTGGGGCAAGCAGTAGCCCAGGAACGAGGCGATGGCGACTCAGACCAAGATGGCAGCCCTGAAGGTGGCCCAGGTGGTTCTAAAGTTTTCCCCTCTCATCTTTGTCTTTTTAAAAATATGTACATTTTACTGAAGTATTTTATAAATATAGAATCTAAGTGTATTTTGAAGGTGCCAACACATTAGATGTGGGATATGAGAAAAAGAATTTGACATGCATGTTTTTGGCTTGGGGGAGGGGCAAACATGGAGGACGGCCCTTCAGCTGATCTGGGGGGAGACGTGGCAGTGGCGCTTTCAAGCAGGTTTGCTGAATCACCTTCCATCCCTCTACCTCACTTGGTACCCCAACTCCCCCTTATCTTCAGCTCACAGGTGAGACATCAGACCCTCAGCATTCCTCGGGGAATGCTGACCCCCTGCCCCGATGGTGGTCATGGCTCGTGAGCTGACCCCAATTTCAGCATCTCCCAGCCTGCCTTGTAATCACCCGCCGACTTGTATCCTGCCTGATCTGAGAGCAACTTGGAGTCGGATGCAGCTTTATTTCTCTGCTTTAGCACAGGGCCTGGCTTGCAGCAGGCCTTTGACGTGGATTTGTTGAGGGGATGAATGATCGCCCTTCCAAGGACAGCGGGCTTTCCCAGTGAAAGCCAACGACATCCCTCCACAGTCCCACCACCGTCCTGTCCTCCCAGAATCAGGGCATCGACGGGAGCAGTTCGATACCACCACAGGCCCCATTTTACAGATTAGAATCGAAGGCCCAGGCGGTGGACCACGGCCTGGATCTCACACTGAAATCCCTGCCCCCATGCTGAGCCCAGCCCTGGCCTCCCTCCCTCCACTGTGTCATTTGGCCAGTCCTGAGCTGGTCTCTGTTGTGGTCCAGAGTCCCCAAGGAGGGGAGGTGCCCAGCCACCCTGGTTCCATGCCTGCCTTTCCATGGTCACTCCCCTCACCGCCTTTTACAACCTTAACCGTGACGCCCGTCAACCCCAAGTTTCCTTCTGCAGTAGCGATTACTACAGCGCGTGGGCAGGTGGGAAAACAGACCAGTTTCCCCCGTGACCTGCCAGTTGAGCCAGGCAGAGCCCTGGAGCCCTAGTTCCCAGACCCTCTGCTGACCACCCACCTCTGGCTTCCCTGTCTTCACACCCGTGACAGCGTCACTCAATCCAGATTGTAAGTGCCTGAACTTGAACTTCTAAAAGCTGCTCTGGCTCTCAACTTTCTCCCCAGGATATTTACACCTGATTCTCTGTTTGTTTTCTTTAAACGTCGGTATCCCTACTGCCCAGGTCTGTGCCTGCTGCCTAGCAGAGGCTCAATGAACTTTTGTGAGTGATTACAGCCACTGTGTGCTCTCCAGTATCGCATGAGGATGGCCTTTCTCCTCCCAAGCCTGACAGGTAAGGGGCAGGGGCATGTCCACGCTGTTCATGCAGCCTCCAAGCTCGGCACCGTGCTGAGGACCCCAGAGCCTCGGGTAGTGAAGACCCACGACATCAGTGAGTTACACCGCCCGGCAAACCACAGCAAAACTTAATGACGTTAAACGGGCCCATTATGTAGCTTGCACTTCTGCAAGGTGGTGGTTTAGCTGGGGCTCAGCTGGGCAGTTGTTTTGGTCTCAGCGAGGTTCTCTGGTGTCTCTGGTCAGCCGTGAGCTGGCTTTGCTGATCCCTGCTGAGTGCTCTCACAGGTCTGAGGTCCTCAGCCAGCCAGCTGGCCTGACGACCCTGATCCAGGTGGGTTCCTGCCCTCCTGCAGGTGGGCCCAGGGTGTTTCTCATGGCAGCGGCAGGTGTTTCCAAGAAAGAGGGGACGTGCGTTGGGCCTCCAGAGGCCTTGCTGGCGAACTGGTGGACCATCACTTCCACCATGTTCTATTGACCACAGTAAATCACAAGGCCAGTTCAGAGTTCAGATTCGGGGGTGGGGAAAACAGTCTACCGCTTGATGGGAAAAGCTGAGCATTACATCGTGAGAGGTGAGGATACAGAGAGGTAAGAAGAGTTGTGGTCATTTTTGCAATCTACCCCCGGGCATCAGACGATTAGCGTCCACCCTGACTGGACCACTTTAATATTTATTAGAATTTACGCCTTATAACCAGGGGCTTCTAAATGTGGATCGAAATCTTGGATACCCCCAATTCCTTCTCCCTTGCCCTCTTTCTTCATTTCTTTGTTATCTTCCTGGCGTGACATCCAGGTGGCAGCCGTGGGAGCTGATGTTCTCGCGCTCTGTCTCCTGGGAGGTGAAAATGGCATCGACTTTTTCCTACCTCGGGGTTTTCTGGAGAAGGCAGAACTCCAGCAAATGAGAAACAGAGTCCAAGTGTGCTTCTCGGGTCCTTGGCATGTGGCTGAGACCTTGTTTTCCAGGATCCCTGCTTGGCTCCAGCTGGATCTGGGTTGTGGGTCTGGTTCCTAAACCCGCCCTGTATCCTGATTTTGACGTGGAGATGGAGGGAGAGTTTAAGGCGGATCCTGGGGCCTTTCCCCTCCTGGAAATTTCCTGGGATGGGGGTAGGTGACTTCTCTCTACCCTGCCACCTTGTTTTACTGCTTCCTAGTGCTTACTGCTATTGGAATGTTCTATTTATGTGTATGTTTATGGTCTGTCTCCCTCCACTGAAAGCCAGGATTCTGTCTTTTCCACTGTTGATCTCCAGCCCTCTAATGCCGAGTGACAGAGGAGTATCCCAGACCAGACCGACCAGGGACCCGTGGCCTCACTAGCATTGGAGTTTGCTCCTGCCGCAGCGGGGCCAGCTGGAGAAGAACCGCTTGAAGTTTGGGCAGGTTCTCTTTGAAGCGGATTGCGTGTCACACTCGCAGGCTCTTAGCCCACAGAGGCAGCCGACACCAGGACCAAGGGCGCATTCAACTGAAGGGAGACAGAGGGTCACAGGGGGCTTCCATCCACTCCCAGGGTTTGATTCTAAAGTTGGGGAGAGCTGGGAGCTCGCTGCAAGGGGTCAAGGGTTGAAAATAGAAAGGAAAGGAACTGGGAGTTCTTTTCTTTTGTCCCCAAGCCATTCCCCCACCACACCGGGACATGCCCCAAGGAGAAGCCTGGAAGGAAGCGAGAGAAGGAGCAGGTGTGGGCTGCACGGACGGGCCCTGGGTTAGTGCGGCCAGGCAGTACCCAGGCCAAGGACACGAAACCTATTTTATCAGAACTCAGCCCCTCCTTCCAACAGCTTACCTGGCATCTCACCTGGATGTCACAGGCATCTTCAGTGTAAGACGCCCCAAAGGAAGCTCTGGATGTAAGGGTCCCCTTCCGGCCCCCCGCCCACTGAGCTGGTCCTCCACCCACACTCTCGGCTTGGGAAATGGCAGCCCCTCCCACTCAAGCCAGAAAACTAGCAGCCGACCTTGATCCCTACCCCCCTTTCGCTTTCACAGCCCATCCACCCAAAGTTCCATTGATGTCTCTATGCTTAGCATATTTCACTCCGCCCTCTTCTTTCCATCTTCTTGGCCACAATCCCAATCTCTGTCATCACCAGCAATTCCACCCTAATGGAAAGAAATAAACAGGGACTGTCTTTAAAATTTTTTTTTAATTTTTATTTAGTTTTGGCTGCGTTGGGTTTCCGTTGCTGCACACAGGCTTTCTCTTGTTGCGGCGAGCGGGCTTCTCCTTGCACTGGCTTCTCTTGTTGCAGAGCGCGGGCTCAGTAGTCGTGGCTCGCGGGCTCTAGAGCGCAGGCTCAGTAGTTGTGGCGCACGGGCTTTGTTGCTCCACGGCATGTGGGATCTTCCCGGACCAGGGCTGAATCCCTGTCCCCTGCGTTGGCAGGCAGATTCTCAACCACTGCACCACCAGGGAAGTCCAAGACTGTCTTTAAATGTAACTTGAATTAGGATCACTCTGTTGCTGAAAGCCCTGCTGTGGTTTCCTACTATTTGGGCAAAGATATCCCAAATCCTTGCCATGGACTCTGAAGCAGGCTTGCCATGATGGGGTCCCCGCCAACCTCTCCATCCTCACAGACCTCCACTCTCTCACCTTCACTCTGCTCCAGGACCAATGGCCTCTTTATGTCACATGTTTTGTTTGATCTTGTCCCAGGGCCTTTGCACTTGCTATTCTCTTTGTCTGAAACACTTCTCTCCAGGATTTTTAAGTGGCTGGGTCCATCCCACCTTTGGGTCTTGGTCAAATTTCCTGTCTTCAGAGAGGCTCTCCCTGCCCACTCCTTCTAAAGCTTCTCCAGCCACTCTCCCTCACATCCCCATTTGTTTGATTCACCATACTTTTCATATCTCTTATTTCTCTTATTTGTGTCTGTTTCTCATCAACAAAGTGTAAGCTCTGTGAGACTGGGGCTTTTTCTGTCCTGTCCCTCCCAGTATCCCTAGCTGGGATACTATGCTGGCACATAGTAGGTGCTCAATAGTCATTGAATAAGTGAATGAAGACTCAATGGGCCTTTGGGATTGAGTGTCTGCACTGTGGCCAAGTGACCACTAGGTGGGCATCTTTCATTCAGTAGTCAGAGTTATAGAGCTCTGTGCATGGGTGCATGTGCGTGCGTGCGTGCGTGCGTGCGTGTGTGCGTGTGTGTGTGTGTGTGTGCGTGTGTGTGTAGGGGATGTCTAAGGCAGCCTCCTTCTAGATAACTCCACTCCATTTCCACTCTCTTTTGAGGGTTGTGGGGGTGAGGAAGTGAGGTGGCCAGACTCCCTGATGTGTTGGCCCTGGGCAAGTCAGTTTCAGTATCATTTATAAAATGGTGATAGGGCTTCCCTTGTGGCGCAGTGGTTAAGAATCCGCCTGCCAATGCAGGGGACAGGGATTCGATCCCTGGTCCAGGAAGGTCCCACATGCTGCGGAGCAACTAAGCCCGTGCGCCACAACTACTGAGCCTGCGTTCTAGAGCCCGTGCTCCGCAACAGGAGAAGCCCCCAGAATGAGAAGCCCACGCACCGCAACGTAGAGTAGCCCCCGCTCACCGCAACTAGAGGAAGCCTGAGCACAGCAACGAAGACCCAATGCAGCCAAAAATAAACAAATTTTTTAAAAATGGTGATAAAAGCAATAGTATCAAAAGTAAACAATGGTTCCAGAATGAGAAGCCCACGCACCGCAACGTAGAGTAGCCCCCGCTCACCGCAACTAGAGGAAGCCTGAGCACAGCAACGAAGACCCAATGCAGCCAAAAATAAATAAATTTTTAAAAAATGGTGATAAAAGCAATAGTATCGAAAGTAAACAATGGTGTCTAGTTCACAGGATTGTTGTAAGGATTTTCACTGGTGTCGTTGCAGATGGAGTGGTCTGGATGTGCTCAGAGCACAGAGAGGCCTCTATAAATGCTTGTTATCATGACAATGGCGCACCCTTAGCTTCACATGTTGGGAAAAGAAGGGCCCTTTGAAACTGGACCAGTGCTGGCTATCGTCTGTTTGTTTGCTTTTCCCCCTCTCCGAAGTCTACAATTCCTGCAGGAAGCTGTCCTCCCACATCTCACTGGAGCCTGGATTTCTCAAGACATGTTGACACCCACCCTACGCCTCAGCTGTACCTCTCCACTCACCCTCAGGAAATGTGCCAGGGATGGTTCCTGCCGCTCCCACTGTTCCTGGCGCCCGGATCACCTTTGCCTTCGCGCTCTCCCTTCTCCATCTGTGACAATCCTTCAAGACCGATCAGGCCCCAGCTCCTGCAGGGACTCCCTGAGAGCCTCCATGTCCAGGTCTCTCACCTCCGCCCAGCATGCCCCTTGCTGCCCTCCCCCGGCAGCCGCCATGGTCTGCAGGGGCTCACCGGGTTGTGTGGCTGCTGCCCTTGGCGGGGCCCAGGGCTACTTGGGCACAGGGCCATGCCCCATCCAACCTCGCTTCCCTCCCAAAGGGCCTGTCACCTGGTGCTCTCACTTACCCGGGTGCTGCTTCTCTGGAAACTGGAAGCGAGGCAATTTTCTCACCCTTTCCTCTTTCTCATCCATCTCCCTTTCTGTTTATCTCTTTGTCTCCTGTTCCTATTCTGTAACATCTCTTCTTTCTTCCATCTCAATTCACCAAACCTCCTTCTTCCTTTCTCACCACCCCCTTTTCCTGCTTTGTCTTCCGCTCTTTTCCAAAGCGTGGAGTAGAATTCTCTCCTGCTGTCTAATTCTACATCTAACAGCTTGCCCAGGGTGCAGGCTGTCAGGACTGACCTGGAGCAGCGGTCTATTGCTGTGGACATCCCACAGCCGTTGTAGCATCAGGCCAGTCATGGGCCGGAAGAAGAGGCAGCTCTGGGCCAAGAAATGCCATGTTTGGAAGTCATCTTTTAAAAACAAGCTTAAACCCAGATCCTGCATCTTCCAATTTGCTGATGGGGAAACTGAGGCATGAAGAATGGAACTGACAGCTTTAGGATATGCTTTCTCATTCCATGAAATATACCTCCACCAATGAGACAAAGCAAGAAGGTCTACGTTCCTGCCTGGGCTAACCCAGACTGCCTGCCATGCTGCTACTCTCTGTGCCCGGCCTCCGGCCTGGTCTCTAAACCCTCTCCTTGGGAGCTCTCGTGGGGTTTCTTTGTTTGTTTTGTTTGGGTTTTTTTGTGTTTTTTTTTACAGTACACGGGCCTCTCACTGTTGTGGCCTCTCCCGTTGCAGAGCACAGGCTCTGGACGCGCAGGCTCAGTGGCCATGGCTCACGGGCCCAGCCGCTCCGCGGCATGTGGGATCTTCCCAGAACGAGGCACGAACCCGTGTCCCCTGCATCGGCAGGTGGACTCTCAACCACTGCGCCACCAGGGAAGCCCGGGAGCTTTTGTTTTGAAGTTCAGGGCTCTAAATACCACCGAGCTCTGCTGACTCTCCAGTTCTCACCTCAGCCTAGACATCTCCTTTGAGCTCTAGATGCCAATAGGCTTGTGCTCACGTGACTCCCTCTTGGGTGTCTGATATGCATCCCAAACCCAACATGGCTCATGCCAGGCTCTTGCTGTGTCTGCAGAATCTGCTCTCCCCCATCTGCACAAGCTCGTAGATGCACCACCATCCATCACTGTTCAGACCAAGAACCTCAGAGTCAGCCTCCCTTACCTTCGAACCCCACATCTCATCCATCAGCAGGTCCTATCAATCTACCTCCCAAACACACGCAGCATCTGGCACCTCTCCCCAGCTAGCGATCTGTGCAATGGTCGCTTCTCCCCAGTGCTACTGAAACACCCACTAACGGCTCCCCGTTTCTTCCCCTGCTCCCCAACGTCTCTGCACAGGGGCCAGAGTGATATTTCTGAGGCAAAATCTGAGCAGATCACTTCCTGCTTTAATGCTTCCCCGGCAACCGAAGGAGAAGGTGAGCCCCTCACCCCACGGCCAGGCCCCTCCGGACTTACTCCTGGTGGGACGCCCACCCCCCAGCCCCTCGTCTCCTTCCGCACTAGCTAAATGCCACCTCCTTAGAGAGGCCTTCTACAACCACATAAAGTAGCCATCCTCCCCGTGCACCCACACCCCCTGCCCTTCCGCCCACTGCCATCATCATCCTTTAGCTTGTGGCCTTATTTTAGATGCTTCATAGCACTTGTCACTACCTAAGTGTATCTTTCTTTCTGAATATTTTATGGGCTGTCTCTCTCCCTGCACACAGGCAGGGAGTTTGTCTTTTCATTGCAGATCCTCAGCCCCAGACACGCTGTAAACGCTCCATCCCAGTTTGCTACTGGCTTACTGGCTGGGCTTACACGGCCTGCGGGGCAGTGAATGAAGCCCCCATCCCAAGAAACAGGGAGTCGGTTTCTTGGTCCAGATCTGCCACCTGCATGTTCTAGCGTGGCAGGCAAGTTGTCCCTCTCTGAGCATCTTCCCTCGGCTTTCAAATGAGGGTACGGGTGCTTGCATTGACTATTTCATGAATTTTTTTCCATTCACTCACTCATCAAACCAACAGGTATTGAGTTCCTAACCCATGCCTGCCCTTTGGCTAGGAAGTGCGGAGGTACAGGTCTGAGCGAGCGGACCCCACACTGCATAGCTCTGGGCATCCTCTGTGGCCTTATGAGGATAAGTGCCGCCCCCAACAAGTGCTCTCCGCTCTCCAGGAATTCACATTCCAGTCGAGGGGAGAATCAATGCATAAATAAACAAATAAGTAAACAAGAAAATGAGATGATGTCAGGTTGAGACAGATGCTAGGAGAGGAAATGGGTGATGTGTCAGCGAGCGGAGGTGTTGTGAGGAGGAAACTCAGTAGCAAAGGAGAAAGATCTTTGCAAACTACAGATTCCAATGGTTACCTGCTTCACCCTCCGCCTTTTGCAGAGGGAGAAGTCACAGGCTCAGAGATGGAGGTGATAGTGATACCTCTGGCTGGAACCTGGGCTCTGCTGCCCACGGCCGGGCTCCCCGCTGCACTACAGATGCATTCATGTGTGGGTGGAGGGGGCGTCACCACTGGCAGATCTTAAAATCCCTTGCGAATGCCAAGTACTTATGTAAACCCACTCAACAGAGGGCTAATGACCTCCCCGGTTACCTGAGGGGAGCCTTCGCCCCTCGGCAAATTGGCCCCAGGGCTTGGGTTCCAGGCCTTTCTCTGCACTGAGCTCCCAGTGACATTTAGAGACATGGGCAGACCAAGCTGTTTTTCTCCTTTCCCTTCCCTGCTCACACCAACTGCATCCTGGAGCAGCCACTGGTTGCTAGGCAACCTGGGACCAGGCTTGGGTGCGGGATTTCAGAACTTGGAGGCTGGGGAGGTGGTTAACCCTTGCAGGGCAGCTCCTTGAACTGCAGTATAACCGGGGGTAGAGTGGGCGAGCTTTTATCCTATAAGGGGTTAATAACATTAGCTCAAGGGGAGGCAAATGCAGAGGAGATGTTTCCAAGAAATCTCTCAACAGTACTAAAAAAAACTCCCAGTGCTTTCCCACAAAGTAAAGGGGAAAAGGAAACTGAGATTAAACGAAAGAAATCTCAACTTCTAAAAGGAGGGGCATTAACTAACTAAGCACCTGCTCCGAGCTGGGTTACTTTAGTCAGTCCTTTAGTGACCTTATGAACTTCTGATTGGTATCTCCATTTTACAGATGAGGAGACTAAGGCCCAGGGGGGCTGTGCAATTATCCAGCTAGAAAAGGTGAAGCTGGGATGCAGGCCCAACTCTGCCTGACTCCAAAGCGTGTGCTGTCTCTGGGCCCCTTAGCAGGGTACATAGAGATAGAACAGAAAAATCTGGGTCCTTGCAGAGGGGCAAATTCCTTCTGCTCTTCTTTGCCCCTTGGGCCAGGGCTGAACATTCTGACAAGCCTGTTGTGGATAATAAGATATGCATTTGTGTGAGCCCCCAGACAAGAGCAGCCCCATCGCCCTCCCAGCGGCCCCATGCCCCTGGGGAGGATGGTGGGAGGCAGGGGCACCAGCTGGGGTCAGATGACCTGGGTCTGAATCCCAACTCTTCTTTCCACGGCTGTGTGGCCTTGGCCATCTCACTTAACCTCTCTGAGCCTCAGGGTCCTCCTCGACAATGGGGGGAATAATGCCCACCTCAAAGGTTTATCACGGCTTCACAGTGCTGAGTGTAAAGCATCTGTCAGATGCTCATGAACTGTAGCTGTTGTCAGTGCACCTATTTTATGGATGAAGAAACTGAGGCCTAGAAAACTCAGGCCAGCAGTGTGTTCCAGAGCACTGGAAAGCCTCAAGACGTATGAGTTTTAATCTTGCCTGTTACCTTGGATCAAACCCTTCCCCATCTCTGGGTCTCAGTCTCCCCATTGCTACAATGAGGGTTTGGTTTGGATGGTCCCAAGGGCACTTTCAGCTCTGGAGAAGGCCAGGACAGCAGGGCCTGCGGCTGGCTGCCTTGTTCTGTGCCCCTGGCCCTGGCACAGCACTGGCCCTGGATGGGCACCCAATGGGTGCTCAGTTGATACTGGGCAAGTGAATGGATGTGTGCGGGGTTCACTTGGGGTCTCAGCACACACTGGAATAGGGGTTTGGCAAGGTGGGTGTGGGGACAACAGGGGGGTCAGCCTGGTCCTAACTAGCTGGGTCAGCTGAGGAGGGGGTGCTGATGTCCTGGTGAGGACGGAGAAGCATCCCTCCGTGCTAACTCCCTAAGCAAGATGTTGGGCTCTGGGAGCCCTGGTCAAGCTTCGGGAGCACCTGGCTACTGCTGCTTGGCAGGGGTCAGCATCTGCAGAAAGCAGGGCCAGGCCACGAACTTTCCAGTCCAGCTCCCGGCCCCTGCCTGCACCTCTCACCACCCCCCAGCCTGATGTGCCAAGCAGAGAACATTTCCTGTGCCACCTCCTGGGGCTCCAGCCTCTGACCCCAGGTCACTCTCCTCCATTTCCTGGGGTCCTGGGCTGCGCTCTGATCCCTACCTGGGAGGGTGAAGAGGGTTGATAAGGAAGCTGGTCCAGGTGCAGAGATTCCGGGCTGGCCCTGGTGACACAGGAGCCACGGGAGGGCCTGAGACCACAGTGCGGGAAGGTCCTTTGCACTTACTGAAATTCCACTCCCCTCCTCAGAACACCGTTTCCCTCCTTCATTGGTCCCTGTGCTTTACAGGGGCATCAGAGGAGAAGGCTCTTAGAGCATATTTTCTCTCAAAGTGATGCTTTTCAACCATTCTAAGGTAACACTTAACATGACAAATGTTAAGATCAAGGTGAAAAGAGGTGAGGAGAAACCATGTGAAAGTGAGACCATGAGCTGGGCTGAGGGGAGTCAGGGGCAGCTTTTCTGTGTGCCTCTCTGCCATCAACCGACAGCCAGGCTTGGCCCCTGCCTTCCACCATGTGGAGCCACGAGGGGTGGGAGGAGGATGTCAGAAACTTGGCCCCTGGCCTCCAGAGGGCACCATATGCCAAAGCAGACAATCCTCTGGGGACAGCCTCCTCCAGGCACCCCCTCCCCCGCCCCTCCACTAGACCCTGATCCCTCCCCATCTCCTGGACATGGCCTTGGGGGCCTCACAGAGGGGACGCCTTGCTTTAGGTCTGAGGACGGTCACAGCCAGAGAGCTCCAACACAGGAAGTCTCCTTGAGCTCACATAAGAAAAAGGGGGTTCCCTCCCCATCGGTGGTGTGCTTGGGGGGGCGCCGAGAAGCAGACTCCGCTGAAGCTGGTCTCCCGTCTGCAGGGGCCTGAGCCATGTTTCACCACTGGGACCAGGGAGACTGCACCACCCTAACGCTCAGTGTGTCCTAAGCCGGAGCCCTGGCTGGGGCCTCTGGGAGATGAGTGGAAGGGAGGTGGTCCCCCGGCCTCGGGAGAAGACAGGCGATCTCCAAGACACTCTCACAGCTCTGAATAAACACACGAGGGGAGGACAGTGGTTCATGCAACTCCCCAAGGCCAAGCGGAAGGCGAGTCACACGTTCGAAGGGGCATTCAAACCACCGGTTCTGCTGAAATGAATGGCGTTCACGGCAAGGCCGTGGCCCAGCACCTGCGAATGGGCTTGTTCTTTAGATCCAACTTGCCCTACACACCCAGCAGTCCCAGAACATGCTTTGGGAGATCAGGGGCCCCTCCCCACGTGCTGGACACTCAGCACTTGCCCACCCTGTCCTTGGCCCTCGTCCTTGAATGGCCTCCATGACACGTGGGCTCCCTTCCCCATCCCCCTCCTATTGACTTTGGTGTCCCCCCCCCCCACCCCCGCACTTATCCCAGTGCTTGGCGCGCAATCACCCTTCACAAATATTTGTTCAGCTGAATGACAGCTGAGCTGCTTTGTTAACACATGACAGACATCGGGAAGAAGCTTCTCGACGGCAACAGCTGCAACGCGAAGTTGCAAAATTCATTGTACTCTCGAGTCAGCAACTATTTATGGAGCACATGCAAGAGCCCGGGCGGGCGCGGGGGTGCTGTGCCCTGCACCCCACCTCTGGAGGGAGCTGGGGGCACAGCTGCGAATGGGGACCGGGGAGGGACCGGGCCAGGACTCTCAGGAAGCTCTGATTCTCGGAATTACAGCTCTCCATCCCAAAGCACTTGGAAAAAAAAAAATCTCATTTCCCCCAAATTCTCTGGGTCCACAAGGCTGACCTTAAGGAAAGGCCCAGTTTCAAAGACATTCCCTACAGGGAAGGCAACGCACAGATCACGGTCCCGTTGGCCACGCGGAACTGGTACCTCCCTCCAACCACACACCCCCGCCCCCCGGTGAGAAGGTGCGGAAGGCAGGGAGGTAACTTCCTGATGATATTAAAAATCACAAAAAGAGGGCTTCCCTGGTGGCGCAGTGGTTGAGAGTCCGCCTGCCGACGCAGGGGACATGGGTTTGTGCCCCGGTCCGGGAAGATCCCACATGCTGCGGAGCGGCTGGGCCCCTGAGCCATGGCCGCTGAGCCTGCGCGTCCGGAGCCTGTGCTCCGCAACGGGAGAGGCCACAACAGGGAGAGGCCCGCGTACCAAAAAAAAATAAAAATCACACAAAGAGCCCTCCTCTACCTACTGCTGTCTCATGAGTGCCTCACAGTAATCCTAGGACGCGCAGTCCTTGTCTCCGTTTTATAGGAGAGGAACTGAGATCCAGAGGTGAATTTCCCAAAATCATACGGCTGGAAGGTGATAGAGTCAGGGCTCAAATCTAGGTGCCCATGACTTATCCATTCATTGAATGACTTTTGACTGAGCACTGAATATGTGCCCAGCCCTGGGAGAGGCTCTGAGCAGACAAGGGTCAGCACATCAGACATAATCCTTCAGTCTTTGCTCTCCTGAGGCTCAAGTTTGGCCAGGGGAGGGGTGGGCGTGCCGGGAAGGGAGAGCACGGGAGGAGAGAAAACAACTGGGGGATGGCCTCGGCCCCCCCTCTTCCACCATGTCTGAGTGGCAGGAACACAGAGCTCTGGGGCTGGATTCTAAGACGTGAAAAGGATCAGCTTCTGGCCGATGCCCTGGGCTGGACGCTCTGTCTTCCTCACTCACTGTCCCCATCCACACGTGGGCTCTTTGCCATTGGTCATCGTTGGCTAATAGTGTTAAAATTCTCATCAGCCACAGGACTTGGAAGGGGAGGCACAGAGTGTCAAAGGGCCCGGACTTTGAAACAGGCAAATTCTGGTCCAAATCTTGACTCTGCCACTCAAGGGCTCTGTGTCTTTGGGCTCTGCTATTTTGTTTAGTGGGTCCCTCACCGTTGTCACCTGTAGAATGGAGATGGTGGCACGGCCTCAGCCACGTGCTGGGAGCATTAAACCAAGCCCTGCATGCAAACCATCAATCCCAGGGCTCAGGATGTGACGGGCATTTCATCACTGTCAGGTCCCCTCAAGGGCTCTGGGGTCCTTCCAGCTGGAACATTCCATGGTCTCAGGAGCCTGACCCAGAGGAATCAAGCTCCAGGAGTGATATTCACGCCCTACTATGGGGATATATTTATCCACACTACGGTGAAAGTGACCAGGAACATTTTGCTTCTTTCTTCAAATAAAAAGACACACAAACCATCCTGTTTCCTACCTCCCTGTTCCCTCCCCAGATTAACACCAACCTCCACCTTTTCTGGGAATTCGCCCTCCCCCACCCCCATCCTTAGAAGTAGGCCTGGCAGCCAAGTTTGTGCCATGTGTCCTCACCCAGATGGACAACTTTTCCAAACTGGGCCCCTTGGATTCTCTTTCCTGGAAAATGGAATTAGGACTGGGAGACTGGTCAGTCTTGCTGTATCTGTAATCCTAAATACTGGAGGCCTGAGAGAAGACCACGTTTACCATGAGGACTGAGAGCTGAACATACTAGAGCTCTGGGCAGGGCTGACCACATAATCTGCAAAGCCTGGTGCAACATGAAGACGAGGGGCCCCTTATTCAAACATTGTCAAGCATTTCCAGCAGGTGACAGAGCAGGGAACCTCATGTGGGCCCTGTATAAGGGCATAGGCCACAGGAAGCCAGCCCCAGCCTTGGGTTCCTCAAGACCATCCTCCCACTCCCATTCAGTTTTTTTCTTACCCTCAGGCTCACCTGAATTGGTTTCGGTTCCTTACAATGCAAGGGTCCTACCTAACACCCTCTCTCTCTTCAAGCAAATGAACCGACAAGAGGCCTCAGAGCCTCTGCACTCACCTGGCAGTGTCATCCATGGGGATCCCTATGCCCCCAAGCCCGCAGTAGCAGCCATATCCATAATTTGAGAAGAAGGCGCTCCGCCCCGTAATGTGTTTGACCATCCTTTGAAACTGCCAGAAGCTTCCATGGGTGGGGGCCATCACTGTCAAGGAGAAAATAAGGAAGAAGCGAAGATGCGATGAGAAAGATGCTGCTTTCAGGTCCCCTAGCCAGAGCGCTTAGCATTCAGATATCAGGAGACCCCTAAATGTGGTGCCTGGGCATCAGCCCCTTTAATGGGGACAAGATAGGTTCATGCTTACCGTGTCACACAGCTAGTGTCTCGCTAGCCCAGGATGAGAACCCAGTTTCCATGACATTTAGGACAATACTATCAACTAGTCTTCTCCCCAAAGTAAAAGGCCACCATCTGCTGGGCAGAAACACTCTCAGATCTGATGTTAAACATTAATGAGAAATGTTCAAAGCCAGAAATGTAGTCCTTGCAAATACCGTCAGGCATTTACAACCTCACAGGAGAAACAAAATACTCAAGAGGCAGAAAAAGTTGTCGTCAATCCATTTTTTTAACGGCAAATACACATGGACCTAGCAATTTTTACTTCTACAAAATGCTTAAGAAAGTGAGGGGAGAAAATTATATATATATGTATATATATGTATGTATGTATGGATGGATATATATATATGTATGTATATATATATGTATGTATGTATGTATGTATATATATATGTATGTATGTATGTATGGATATATATATATATGTATGTATGGATGGATGGATATATATGTATGTATGGATGGATGGATGGATATATATATGTATGTATGGATATATATATATGTATGTATGTATGGATGGATATATATATGTATGTATGTATGGATGGATGGATATACATATATATATGGATATACATATATATATACAGGGATGTTTGCTGCAGCATTATTTGTGATATCAAAAAATTGGAGACTACCCACATGCCCACGGACAGGGAGATCATAACTAAATGATGTCTTGAAAACATACTACTTTTAGCAATATCACTAGGCAATGGGACTGAGGAAGTAGGTGGAGAAAAACAACAGGCAACATTTATCTTAAATACTTTTCTGCTGTCTGATATACATATATATTTTTTTCTTACAAAAAGCGTGTTTTACTTTTCTATTGAAATGTTTGAAATGTATGTATATAAAGGCCTAGAAGGATGTATATCAAACTCTGAAGAGTGCTTACATCTGAGTGTAGGAAAGGGATCAGGGTCTGGGAAGGATGAGAAGGGGCTTTATCTTGTTACTCCATATTCTATACTCTTGTTACTCTGTGTATTTTTCTTTTTAATTACAAGCAGATATTAATTTTACAATAAAAATAAAATAAAAACATGAACTTGAAGAAGAAAACCAAAGACAGGAGGTTTGGGGAAATTTTCCCAGGAGTCTTCCCACCTCATACCGTGATTTTTGGATGCCTTGTTGTCACAAAGCATTGCAGAGGGGGCCAAAGCCTGGGGGTGGTCTCTGGGGCCGGAGCAGCCCCTGGAGAGAGGGCAGGACCACACTCAGACACTGCTCTTGGGGTACACGATGGGGGCTGCAGCAGTGGCTCTTCCTACACATGGGTCCCCTGCCTCTAACATCATGATCTTGAAAACTGTAAATTCCACCATTGACTAAGGGAAAAGGGAACCCCGTTTTTGACATTTTGACTTAGGAAGCCCAAAGCGATTGCTTCACAGCTGAAACAGATAGAAAAATGGATCTGAGCAAAACTCTACTCATCTAATCAAACCAAAGAGTCAAAGAGTTTTCCAACAAACCCAACACGGTTTCCTAGTAAGTTCTCTTTCACTTTGCAGAGGTAGGTAATCGGATCTCCCGGTAGCAATGACTTATAATTACTAATTATTCCATAGGTCACCGTAAGAATGGCTTTCTGATGAGAATTAATCATTCCTAAATTAGCTAGATATATGTCTGCATTGTTGTTCTGGAATCCACAAGGCTTTAAATAAAGACAACTAGCATTCAAATGAAAAAAAGACTTCTGAATGGTGTGTGTGTGGTAAAACAATTGTCAAATGCCCTCTTTCTTAGCAAATGGTTAGCAACCTTTGATTTTCTAGACGTTCTGTGAGATCCCAACACCAAGATCAACCCATTTTGTAGAAGACGCAGAAGCAGGAGGACTTTGCTGGGGGCCGTTCCACTCCCGATTCCCCTTTGAGTGACACCTGATTTCCCCTCACCTGATGCTACCTGAGGAGGGGCCACCCCGGACACAGACACACAGACAGGACAGCGCCTTTGAGCTCACTCAGCTGTTACTACTTACGGCAGGAGACAAAGACCACGAGAACCCCGAAAACCTTCATTCCTGAGGAGACCAGGGGGTCCGAGGCACCAGGATCACACTTCCCTCTGCTTTCGAGGGTTCTGCCAGCTGAACTTCTGTTTGGGGAGGAAATAACCAAAATGAGGGAGTCCACGTGGATGTGAAACCCCACCACAGTGCAGGCCTTCAAAAGCCCTCAGTGGAGGGCTTGGAGCAAAGAGACCTTTTTCAAACCTAATTATCTCTGAATATGATAATCCCTTGGTTATTTAGACCTAAATATAAAGATGAGAAGGGTTCAATTGTTTGAAAAGTGCAAGGTTTTTGGTTTTTTTTAAATTTCTTTCTTTGGCAACACTATGCCTTCATCTTTTTTTTTTTTTTTTTCTTTTGAAGATTCAGTATTTCCTCTGTTGCTAAGTTGACAGGCAAATGCTATATGGCTCGTGTTGGAAATCCAGTGTGGGAAAGTCTGGCCCCATTTGCGTGGTAGTCCCCCTCTGTTTTCCTTCCTTGATGCCCAGGTATCTTATTCATAAACTTATCCCCTCTGAATCTGGCTTTCCTCTCCTAAAGAGACTAAAACTGGGGCTTCCCTAGTGGCGCAGTGGTTGAGAATCTGCCTGCCAATGCAGGGGACACGGGTTCGAGCTCTGGTCTGGGAGGATCCCACATGCCGCGGAGCAACTAGGCCCGTGAGCCACAACTACTGAGCCTGCGCGTCTGGAGCCTGTGCTCCACAACAAGAGAGGCCGCGATAGTAAGAGGCCTGCACACCGCGATGAAGAGTGGCCCCTGCTTGCCGCAACTAGAGAAAGCCCTCGCACAGAAACGAAGACCCAACACAGCCAAAAATAAATAAATAAAATAAAAAAAAAAATAGATAAACCACAGGGAACTCTACTCAAAACTCTGTAATAACCTACACGGGAAAAGAATCTGAAAAAGACTAGGTATACGTGTATGTATAACTAAATCACTTTAGTGTACACCTGAAACCAGCACAACATTGTGGATTGATTAAACTTCAATTAAAAAAAGAAAAAACACTTAGCAGATCATTGCATCATAACAATTTATTATTTATTTTTTTAAAATAAATTTATTTATTTCTTTATTTTTCGGCTGCGTTGGGCCTTCGTTGCTGTGCACAGGCTTTCTCTAGTTGCGACGAGCAGGGTTACTCTTTTTTTTTTTTTTTTTTTTTTTTGTGGGGGGCCTT
>NW_020173679.1:645328-653416 GCF_003031525.2 Neophocaena asiaeorientalis asiaeorientalis | reverse complement strand
CAACCACTGTGCCACCAGGGAAGCCCAGGGGGCTACTCTTTGTTGCGGTCTGCGGGCTTCTCATTGCGGTGGCTTCTCTTTGTTGCAGAGCACAGGCTCTAGGCATGCAGGCTTCAGCAGTTGTGGCATGTAGGCTTCAGTAGTTGTGGCACACGGGCTCAGTAGTTGTGGCACATGGGTTTAGTTGCTCTGTGGCATTTGGGCTCTTCCTGGACCAGGGCTCAAACCTGGATCTCCTGCAGTGGCAGGCGGATTCTTAACCACTGCACCACCAAGGAAGTCCCATTTTTATTTCTAATAGAATAAATTCTTTAAAAAAAAAAAAAAGAGAGAGAGAGAGAAAAGAAAAAAATTCGTACATGCCAGGTGCTATTTTCTTTAAGGGCTTCATGCGTGTTACATTATTTAATCCTCACAATAACCTAAGAGGCTCTATTATCAGCTTAGAGATGGAGAAACTGAGGCCCAGAGAGTTTGGACAACTTCCTTGTGCTCAGACAGTCCCCTACTGCACAGACTTGTGGGGACCAACTAAAATAATGCAAGTAAAACTGCTTGGCACTATAAAATGCTGTACCAGGCGACCACACCCTTCTTATTATAGCATCTTACAGAAAAACCCAAACGAACTTTTTGGCCAAACCAATATTATTAGCAATGGTAATGGTGGCCATATCCGGCACACTTCCCACAGGACGACAGAGGAGAATGTGGGCTCAGGGTCCCACGTCCTCACGTGGAGCCCCCACTAGTTAGTCAACAGCTCTCTTTAAATACAAGTGGTTTTTATGCACTCCATCATAAATCAGGCTAACTCTGATAAGGTCAAGACCTGGACTATGAACCCTAGCTCAGCAGAGCCTAGGGGATTTGGCAGGTGTAGAGCTTCAGCTAGGTTTGCACTCCGTGGCGAAGTTTCCCAGGAAAATTTCAAAACGAGCGACCTGCTGAAGCGTCCTGGGAGAGTTTGCCATTTTCGCCCTCGTTGGCAAGTTTCTGGTGGACGCTTCGAGACTGGGCCTTGACCGGGCCTGGTCCCAGGCAGCCTTCGTTTCAGATGCTGCACGGGATGTTTTTAAATGAGGTTCCATCTTACAGGCTGGCTTCCTTTGTCTCTTTTGAGTGTGAAAAAAATAACTGTGTGTTGGTTTAGCCCATGATGAAGGGACTCATATCTTTCAAAAGATCGGGTGGTGATACTTTGGAGAGACAAAGAAAGGGACCTGGGTGCACTACCGGTAATGAGATGGTACAGACTCTTATTAAGCACCAACTATGCGTTCTTCTAATGAGACAAGATTGTGGCCCAAGGTGGGCCTCCAAGCTGACCAGAGACCAAATAGGTAAATATAGACCATATATAGATCGAAAGTCCCATGTGCAGAAATTCTGTTCTTTCTCCATTGATCCTGAATGCTTGGCATAGCTTCTGGCAGGTCCTCTCTTTAGGGATGGGATATCAGCTGTTCCTGACACTGTCACTCATTCACTGGGAACTGCCTCTGTCTGGTCTGAAGGTTATGACTCCGCCAGGTGATAGGGGGAGGAGTAGCCCCTGGTCGAGGTGATGATTTAAAGGGCCAAACCCCCCACCCCCAGGATGTTGAGAAAAGGGAACTCTCGTGCACTGTGGGTGGGAATGTAAATTGGTGCAGCCTCTGTGGAAAACAGTATGGAGGTTCCTCAAAATGTTAAAAGTTGAACTACCATACGATCCAGCTATTCCACACTAAACCAAAAACGCAGATGACCCATATGTTCATTATTTTCAGTAGCCAAGGTATGAAAGCAACCTAAGTGTATATATATATAATGAAATATTACTCAGCCATAAAAAAATTTAAATCTTTGCCATTTGCAACAACATGGATGGGCCTAGAGGGCATTAGGCCAGCTGAAATAAGTCATAAAAAGAAAGACAAATACCATATAATTTCACTTATATGTGGTATCTAAAAAACAAAACAAATGAACAAACAAAACAAAACAGAAACAGAGTCATAAATATGGAGAACAAACAGGTGGTTACCAGAGGGGAGGGAGGTGGAGGGTTGGATGAAAGAGGTGAAGGGCATTAAGAGATACAAACTTCCAGTTATAAAATGTCACGGGGATGTAATATACAGCACAAGGAATATAGTTAATAATACGTAATAATTTTGAGTGGTGACAGATGGTTAATAGACTTATCATGGTGATCGTTTCCAAATGCATTTCCTCAGTCACTCTGGTAACCCCCTGAAATTAACATGATATTGTATGCCAACTATACTTCAATAAAAAAATAAATAAAGGGCCACCCCCTTGCATCCTTCAGGACAGCTCTGAAAGGCCATCCCAGGTCTCCCAGAGCTCGCTGGGGGACCAGCTGTGGCCTTAGCAACTGTCTCCACGTGTCAGCTTCTGCTGCTCTCCAACTTCGCCTGGTTCACATCCGCACAGATGTCTCTCCAGGGAGCCCCCTGGCAATGCACTTCTCCATCTCAGAGTCTGTGTCCGGGGAGGCCAGTCTAAGCCTGTGCAGAGTGATGAGCACTGCTCTAGTGGTTGCATACATAAATGCCTTTGAGCTCAGGGAAAGGAGCAGTGGGCTCACCTGCAAAAGGACGGAGGCGTTTGAGGGGGCCTCGAATGACCTTACATTTGTGTCCTGCTCCTACTTCCTCCTCACTACAATCCTACCAGGCAGGACCTATCACTTCTTCATTTGACAATTGAGAAACCAACTCAGAGAGGAGAGGTGACCTGAAACAGTTCCACACGGCTACCAAGTGGCGGGGCCAGGACTAAGCTCTGTTCCCTAACTTCAAATCCACCTCGCTGGGCTCCCTACCTAAACCTCTTGTCTGGGTGCCATTTTGAAAGTTACAGAGCCTTTTCATAGATACTGACCTCCACAGCTGTGACTTAGACAAGACAGACATGGTTCTCTCCCTTTGAGTAATCGTTTACGGGTGCTTTGAATCTTGCTGAGCCAAAGCTAAGAGCACAGGGCTAGGGGCCCAGAGACTTGATGAAGGGGGAGACGGAGGGAGGGAGGCATGACTCTTACGCCAGCCTCTAGGGCAGCAGCCAGCAAGCTGGCAGGTCCCTAGGAGGGACTCTCTCAAACCCATTACTTCATCTTACATGGGCAGTGATGAAACAATTGTTGGCTTTTCTTCCCCTGGAGAAAATAAGGAGGAAAGAGCCTACAAGATCCACAAGTCAAAGGTCATTCTAGTTTGTTCACCTAGCGTCTAACTAGCACAGTGCCTGGCACAAACTAGTACTAATGGTGTGACGGTTGACATGTGTATCACGTTTATTTTACACCTGGCACAATTCTGAGCACTTCACATATATTTACTCTTTAAGCCCTCATATCTAGTCCTCAGCTAGATAACTCCTATTATTATCCTCGTTTTGAAGATAAAGGAAACTAGGCACTGAGAGATGGGCAGTAATAAATATTGGAGGGGTGAATGAATGATCCAAGGCCTATCATGCTTCAAGTCACAGAAATAAAAACGAAACTACAGTCCATTGAGAAGCAGAATGGGGCCCAGCCTGGTACGTGGATTATCTCCTCGAATCCTCTTTCAATCCTCCCAAAGAGGCACAGATGATCAAGCCCAGTTCACAGATGAGGGGAGAGAGAAGGGCAGAGGGTAGGTAGGTTGCGTGGCAAATTGACAGAGCCAGGGCTTAGTCCAGGTGTGTCTGACTCCAAAGACAGCACCCCTAACCCCTTCGCAGTTCTCTTGCTTACCTGTGGGTCACTGGGCCAAACCCTGTACCTATCCAACACACAGCTGAGAAAACAAAACCGAAGACGCCCCTGAGCAGCCAAGCCCATGGCACGATGCTCTTATTTTAGACAAAATTATAGCAAGAGCATCAGCCTCTTTTGCTCAGACCCAGAAGTTGAACAGAAATTAGAAAAAAGAGTGGCTGCTCTTAGCAGGAAGGCAAGGGAGAGAGAGGAATGATTAAAAGGATAACTGACCAAGCCCGTAAACCTGGGGCCAGGAGTGCAGGGCAGATGGCTCTAGCCACGTCAACAGTATTGCACCTGGAGCGTAGTTATTGCCTTCCAAGCCCCGAGAAAAGGTTGTAGTGTGCAGAGATGCCACTTCCTGTCACAGCCACTGCAGCTCCCTGAGCCTCAGGGTCTTCGTCTGTGAGACGGAGACAATAGTCCTGGCCCCCGACAGATTGCCGGCAAGATTCAACAAGCTCCCGATGGCAAAAGCACCTGGTCAACAGTAGCCAAGGTGAGTTACCATGTCTGGTATGTTTTGCTGTAGAACACTGGGAGGAGTAGGCAATACATTTTTGGAAGTTTTCCAATAATATGGCGGAAATAATATTTAAGAAAAAAACAACGGCAGTATGTCAAGGGGTGAATTTCATTTTCTAGAAACTTCTCTCTTGCAGTGCCCTCAGGAAGCTGATTCATCGGGAGGCATGACTAACTGTGGCAGCCTCTTGGCCTCTTAACCAGAAGATCCACCCAGTTCACCTTCTGCTTGAAGGTTATCCGTGATCTCAATCAACATGTCTAATGGGATTGAGGACAGACAGAGTAGGACACTGGGTACAGACTCCAAAATCTACAAGTCGCTAGTTCAAAAAAAAAAAAGGCCGATTGCTCTTTGGGGACAAGCTGCTAAGAAACTGAAGCGCCTGCCTTCAGCCCAGACCCGGGGGAGGGCTCAGTTAGACTTCAAGCCACATACCCTTGGGGGGATACCAACTGGCAACTTGCTGGATCTCTCACAGAAAAGCCAGCTGTGCGATCAACATCACCATCATCATGAATTGAATTCTCATATGTACCTACCACAAAGCAGGCATGTGGTGGGCAAAGCAGGAAACTCAGACACAGGCAAGTTCCTGCCCACAAGGAGCTCATAATCTACTGAAGGAGATGTGCGCCGTGAGATGAAAACAACAGGATGATGAACTTAACCCTCACCAAGCACTCACCACGTGCCAGGCACTATGCTAAGACCTTTACATGTGTCATCTCATTTCACCCTCGTGACAATCCTATTCTCATCATCTCCGTTCTACAGAGGTGAAAACTGAGGTCCAGAGAAGTTAAAGGAGTTACCGAAGGTCTCCAGCTAGCAAGGGGTGGAGCTGGGATTCAAACTCAAGCCTTGACCCCAGAGGTCACGCCTGCAACCCCATGACCAGCGCAATAGGCAGGTATAGGTAAAGTGCCAGGTGGGAATACTGGGGTGGGGGATGGGCCTCTGGGGTACAGGGTGGGCTTTGGAATCAGCTGGACTGGGGTTCTAAAAGTGCTCTGCCAATCGTTAACTTGGGGGGCCCTGAGATTCAATTGTTTTCTCCAACTACATTGGCAGGGAGGAGAGACCTGAAGATTAGAGGAGTTGACCTAGTGGGGGTCCATGGCGCCATCTTGGGCATCTTCCACTGGACCAAAAGGGATCAGAGAAAGCGCAGGAGGGGTGTGTGTGTCGGGGTGGGGGGGGGTGTGTGTGGTCAGGAAAGGCCTTCAAGAAAATGGTGACTTTTAAGATGGGCCTTGAAGGATCAGTAAATTTGGATTAACTTCAAGGAAGGGAGCAGGGTCAGGCAGGCACACGCAAAGACCCTGGAGGTGAAAAGGCTGAGGGCCTATTTGGGGGACAAGCTGGCTGGAGCCCAGGAAGAGAGCTGTGGAGTAGAGAGACCCATGTATGGGAAGGAGGTGAATCCACATTTAAGCTGGCAGGGCAGTGACCTTTGGCCACGTTTACTAAGAATCCACTTTGTATGTGTGCTGAAGACCTGGCATTAAAGGGTTCATCCTTTAAAGACATCCTCTTCAAAAAAGGCGGAGAGACAAAGGTAGCAGAGTCAGCCCTCTCTTTAAAGAGCAGGCAGGCACAGCAGTTGTCTGGCCAGCCTCCTTTCTTTCCCTTCCCTCCAGCCTCCCCCTAGGGCTGTGCATTCCATGGCCCCTGGGAGCAAAAGGCACACACTGCTGAAGACTAAACAGACCCTAGGCATAAGCACCGTTTCACTGTGTGCACACATGGGGACACATCCACGCACACAAACACACTCACGCACACAAATGGGGTAAGAAGCCAATCTGATTTTCCAAAAGATTGCATAATTCTTAGGTGATATTAGAATAGCTGATGAAGAATCCGCTTTAATCTTTTTTGGGTGGGCGTTGAAGGGCTGAAGAGTCTTGCTTAGATATTTCTGACAGAATCATTTACAAGAAATAAGCCTCCAGCACAGAGCTTTAAAACCTTCAGCTCCTAAAACCTCTAGCTCCTGCACCTTCTTGGGTCCTTAGATGCCTCCCTAGATGTGCAGTGTGGGTGAGGGGGTGACCCTAGCAGGGGGCCTGCCCAACCCAGGGCCTCACCAGCAGCTCCCACAGATCAGGTGCTTCTTTTCTGAGATGGGCAGAAACACCACCGCTGAAACAATCCCATCTTTCCCAGGCCCCCAGAGAACTTCCTGTCCGTGCCAATCACGTGGCACACAATCATGTCCACCTGTGCTGCTCTTCCACCCTTGGCTCCGATTGTACTGAAAGGAATCTGATTGGTAACTCCTTATGACTGTGCGACTTGTCTTCTCAGACAATCGTGAACATCTTGCAGGAGGGTTAGGGGCGCACTTTATTACAGTCCTGTATCCATGCATCTGGGATAGACAAGGTAGCAAACATTTTGCCATTATGCTAGGTAGTGAATCTGAATTTTTTTCATCTGATGATATGGCTCTTGAATGTCTCCTAACATTATCTTCTAATAATACAGTCACTAGTTATTCCTCTGCAAATTCCAAGAGTCTAGAACAGGGCCTGGCCGACAAGTGTCCAGTTAGGACTCCTTCTGAAGCTATCTTAATTCCATCTTGGAAGGAAACCTTCATCTATTAAGTTGGGATCTGAAGGGTAAGTGGCCATTAGGCAAAGAAAGAGGATGAGAAGTTGGGGAGCGTGGAGAAGAATCTTGTAGGCAGAGGGGACAGCAGGAGCAAGGGCCTGGAGTACGATGAGGGTGCGTACAGGTGTGACCCTGTGGCCAGGGACAGGCTTCAGGGCAGCCCTGGAGCAGCGGTGAATCTCGGACAGAATCAGAGGGTGGGTTCCCTCCCATCGGAACAGGAGGGAGGAAGGAAAGCAAGGAGATGAAAGTAGGCAAGTTTGTAGGTCTGAGGGCAGAAAGCTGAGAAAGTTTCCATATGATGGCTTCTATCTTCTCTCTGAGGAGGGAAGTAAGGATATCTTCTGAGAAGGAGGAGGAACGAGGAGAGGTGAGAGATTTTGGGAGAGAGGACAAGGTTTGAAATAGCCACTGAGAAGAAAGGAGTCAAAACTGGGCTGGGGAAAGTGGGAGGATTTCTGTGTAGGATTGAGCGTCCAAAGGAGGTTGGAGCCCCCATGTTTCCATGACCTCAATGCCTGTGGCTGGTCAAGATTTCTTCAGGACTTTGGTGTAGGTGGACTGGTTGGGGTTTCCTCAGGTGGGAGTGATGGAAAGACAGCAAGACAAGGGCACGGCTTCTTGCAAGGGAATAGCTGAGGTAATGGAACTTGAACTCAACCGGGTAGGGAAGAAGCAGGTTCATATGGAGAAAGCAGAAAGGCAATGGACGGGCCTCTGGAAGATGTTGAATGACAAGTGTGGTAGAAGTGGCTGGAGTTGCGGAAGAAGTCATGGTCAGGAGGGTCAAAGCAGGTGCAGATGTAGCTACAGCAAGATTTCGGATGTGGCCCGGGAGTGCTAGGCTGATAGGGAAATGAGGAGGTCAAGGAACGGGTGTCGAAAGGGTGGCCTCAAACAGATGCCCTAAAAGCAGCTGCTCAGATTCTAGGATTCACAAGAATCAGTCATCTCAGCAGCTTTATCTGCCGATCAGGGACACTGAGCGGGTCAGGGCCTGAGCCAAGGTCACGAAAGGGGTTTGAGGCAGGCGGGCCTGCCACCCCCAGCCTCCTGGCCAGGGCTTTCCAACCCCTGGACGCCCTCTCCTCCAGGAGATGTGCAGCGAGGCAGGGAGGCTAGGTGAGGAAAAGAGGAGGCAGCAGAGGCCAGGCCTGAGTCCCCACCCCATCTCCTCCCGGGG
>NW_020173679.1:632579-645118 GCF_003031525.2 Neophocaena asiaeorientalis asiaeorientalis | reverse complement strand
CGGCGCGGTTGCCCGGGAGACCCAGGCTGTTTATCCGCGGGACAGTGCCAGGCGACGGCGGCGGCTGGAGCGGCGCCGCTAGGTGAGCGTGACCGGCTGCCGGCCCGCGGGTTTATCCTCGGCCTCCTGGGGGCGTGGGAGGGGCCGGGAGAGGCCAGCCCCGAGCCCCCCGGGGCCCGTCGCCCGGGCGGGCTTCCCCAGACTCGGCCCCAGGGGCGAAGCCCGGGAGACAGGTCAAGGGCCAGGAGGGAAGCGGCAGCTCCCCAGGGGCAGAGCCAGCCCGGCCAGAGCTCACCGTTGCCGGAATGGGACAGCTCCCGGGCTTTTCGGAAGCCGAGGGCCCTAGGAAACCGCTGGGTCATGGCCTCCTGGCTGGGCAGTACAGACCGAACACAGACTCCGAGGGACAAGGGGATGTCCTGTCACACGGAGAGATCGGAACCAGATCTGAGCCTCCCCCCAGACCCCCGCTGTTTCACCCAGGTCAACTCGCACTTTCTAGAGGCTCTTTCTTGCCCCTCCCCCACATCCATCCTGCCGCCTAATCTTGCCTCCTTCTAGAACTAACAGTCCTTGAAAAGAACTGAGCTCTTCTTCTCCACCTACCTCTAATCCCCCCTCCCCACTGCTGCTGGAATCATGCCCAGTTCCTTTTCCAGACCTTTGATCACTTGGTGGCTTGTGGTCCAATTTCTCAACTCCCCCTTTTAAACATGGCACTCTGCGTAGGACAGTATATTATAATCTTTAGTCCTGGGTAGAACTGGGAATGGTACCAAAGTTTTCTCATTCTCAGGCCAGCTACTATCTCCTGTTTGTTCTCCTGAGCGTTTTCATCCTCAAAGCCTCACAAGGAGGGGTGGGGATTGGTAGAGGATAGTATTAACTGACAAACATTTTTAAAAGACCAATTCAAATGTATGCACCCTTGGTATATACCAGCAGATCATATGTGGGTAGTTATATTTTATTGCATTTATTGTAGGCTTAGGTTTGGGTTGTGAGTGAAATAGGGTGGTCTGACCCCGTGGTGGGAGGTGGGAGCCTTTGGAAAGCCAGAAGATGGCGTTAGCTTCTCCTATCCAGTTCTTCTTTCCAGTTGATTTGGTGAGTAATCTTAAGGAATGGGCACCTGCCCTTTTGGCAGTTCCTTGGGAACCGTTATCAATGTTTGTTTCCTGACTCCTAGCAGGCCCCTGGGGTGCAGCTATTATGTTTAAGTAAACAGGCCACTTGCCTATTCAACAGGCAGCTTGATGGAAGCCTACGCCTAGATCTTGTCAAATCACTTTGTGGTTGAGAGTCTGCCAGGCCTAGAGGTGGTGAGATGAGCTGAGCAGGGTTGATGATGGATGCAGCAGAAGCCTCCCTGGACTGAGGCGGGAAGGCAGAGTTTGAGACCCAAGGTGTGAATATAAAGACACCGTTGGCCCAGGTCCCCAAACACCTGTTTCCCCCACCTCCCCTCTCGATGTGGGAGAAGCTGGGGAGAGTTGATGTTCCCTCCGTGTAACAGATGGTTCCTGCTCTCGGCAGGAGGCAGCGGGTTATGAAAGCAGGTTTGATGGAGCGGTTTTACCTGAAGGAGGTGTTAATCTCTAAATAACCATGAGTGGGTTTATAGGGCTTAGTCATAATTGAGGTTTTTCTCCGAGATAGCTCACAGTCATGTTATCTTATGACCAGGGTGTCTTGGATATGACACCCCCTGAACATGGATAATTATATAGTACCAAAAGGTATAGAAAGTGCATGCACACACTGAAGTTTTACTGTTAAAAATAATCCAGCAGGGAGCCTGTGAGAACACATGACTTTTCTCATCGAAGTTGTTAAGGAAGAGGTTTCTAAGTTACCAAACTTACTGACAGTTAAGCCTTCCCGAGGCGTGTGTGGGAATTAGAAGCCAAGTCTGTGATAACTGGGTAGAAGCTGTGGCAAATTAACAGCCCTTCTTCGACGGGGAAGGGTGGGCAGAGAGGGGGAGCTGGTCTCCCAGTTAAGCTTCTCTTTGGCAGAACAGTTGGGCAGTTATGACCTCCCCATGCCACCCTGAGTTAAGTGCAGAGCTGCTTAATTACAAGTGAAAGACTTTGACTAAAATTAAAGGGAACCCCCCCCCACATTCTTCACAGTTGATCAGAAAATAGATTAAATTAACAAGGAGCTGGGCAGGCTTGTTTGATGCCAAGGAGAAGGCTCCCGAACTCCCAGCAGCCAGATTGAGTGTGAAAGACTAGAAGTGGGAAAATGGGAGTGAGGAAAGACACGGCCTGTGAGCAGAATGGAGCAAACACAGAGGCCTTGCAGTCAAGAAAGACAGGGCAGACTTCTTTTTCTTCTTTTTTTAACATCTTCATTGGAGTATAATTGCTTTACAATGGTGTGTTAGTTTCTGCTTTATAACAAAGTGAATCAGCTATAGGTATACATATATCCCCTCCCTCTTGCATCTCCCTCCCACCCTCCCTATCCCACCCCTCTAAGTGGTCACAGAGCACGGAGCTGATCTCCCTGTGCTATGCGGCTGCTTCCCACTAGCTAGCTATTTTACATTTGGTAGTGTATATATGTCCATGCCACTCTCACTTCGTCCCAGCTTACCCTTCCCCCTCCCCGTGTCCTCAAGTCCATTCTCTAGTAGGTCTGCGTTTTTATTCCCGTCCTGCTCCTAGTTTCTTCAGAACCATTTTTTTTTTTTAAGATTCCATATATGTGTTAGCATACGGTATTTGTTTTTCTCTTTCTGACAGGGCAGACTTTGAACTGAGTAGGCCTTCAGGAATACACAGGGATACTGTGTTTTGTTTGGTTGTGGTTTTAGTGGTGAGGAAGGGGATACGCCCTAAAATTGGACAATGATGGTAATATGCACAGAATGGGAATATTAGGGTGCAGAGCTAAGGGGCTTGAATTGCATTGCTCAGCATTGTGTGATGAAGGTAGCTTGGAGTAAGTGAATGGGAGGTAAGTATACGATTAAAGTGTGGGATTAGGGGGACCCTGGCGGTCCAGTGGTTAGAACTCCACGGTTTCACTGCCGAGGGCCCAGGTTTGATCCCTGGTCGGGGAACTAAGATCCCACAAGCCATGTGGCGTGGCCAATACATAACTAACTAACTAACTAAATAAATACAAGTATGGGATCAGAAGGGACATATTAGAATGCATTTTTGGAGGCAGTAGCTCATTGGAGTCAACCTTCCGGCATTTCTGTGCAGTGGGCGGGGCAGGCACGGGTCCCCTGAGTCACCCAGCCGATTAGAGGTGACTGGGAGTAGACCCGCCACAGACACCCTGGGGAAAAGCTCTGAAGCGACAGGTAAGACTTTTGGACCTAAAACAATCGAAAGCACTAAATAAACAGAAAACAAAAACCAAAAGCAGAAAAATGAAGCCTTTACTGTGTGCCAAGCCTGGTTTTCACGGCCTTACCTGTGATGTTTCGTGTTACTGTCCTCATGTTGCCGATAGAGACTGATGTTTAGAGGCAGTTAAACAATGTTTTCAAGGTCATACAGCTAATTCTATAGATGAGGAAAGCAATGTATGAGAAAGGTAGAATGATTGTCCCGTGGTCATCCAGCTAGCTCTTGGCAGGGCCTGAAATAGAACCTAGGTCTCACGACACCTCCCAAACGTGCTGCTTCCTGGGGAGGCTCTGGGAAGCTACCAGAAGGTCTTTCGAGGGCTGGGAGAGGGCTGGTCGGGCTGCAGGTGGAGAGAGCCGCAGTCGCGGTGGTGGTCAGGATTCAGAGGAGGCAGGGAGCCCAACACGTTGCAGTGTCCTGGGAAGGATGTAACCAGGGACTGGGAAGAAAAGGTGATCAGAAGCGTGTTAGCGAAGGTGCTGTGAAGATGGCGAGGACAGGGGAGGGGGCCTGACCTGGCAGTTCCAGGCCCGCAAGAGAAACACGCCTCCCACCGTGCTTCAGGACGTGCATTCGTGCACACCCCCAAATACAGGGTGTGGGAGGTCCAAACACAGGGGCCCTCAAAGTGTTGACAAGGTGGTTGGGAAGAAGAAATGTCAGCAGCTAACGAAGAGACTGAATGTGACCAGTGCTGGGGGAGAGGCCAAGTCTGGTCCTGGAGAACAGGACTGGGTGTCACAGACCTGGGTTGTCTTTCAGCCTCTGCCGCCAGCTGACTTGGTGGCCTGGGGCATTTACTCTGCTTTTCTGGCTCACACATCTGTAGAATTAGCATGTGGCTGGAGGCCCCTTTGGAGTTGGGTAAACCGTGGCCCACAGGCCAGATCACACCACTGTGTTTGTGTGGCTCATGAGCTAACAATAGCTTTTACACTTTTAATGGTTGGAAACAATAAAAAGAAGATTTTGTGCCGCATGAAAATGATATGAAATTCAAATGCCAGTGTCCATAAAGGCAGTTCTCTTGGGACAAAGCCACACCCGTTCATTTACACACTGTCTATGGCGGGCGGCGTTCACACCACAAGGGCAGAGACGAGTAGTTGTGACAGACTGTGGCCCACGAAGCCGAAAATATTTACTCTCTGGCCATTTACGGAAAGGGATTGCCAACCCTGGTCTAGAAGCCGAGTGCCCCCCTGTGAGATCTGGCCAGTGGGTGGACCAGCAGTGGGGTCTCCTTCTCCTCTCCCCCAGCCTGATGACAAAGTGAGGGCAGCCGAGGGATGTTGCATGAAGTGACTTGCACAGAGCTGTCTAGCAAGGTTGAATGAAAAGCCAGTAGAAAGGAAAATGGAGTATATGGAGGGGGAACGGGGAAAATGGGGAGGCAGAGGGTGGGGATTCCCCAGTGAATACGGGGCGGGAGCCCCGAAGCTCAAGCTCTCAGCTCTTTTTTTTAATCATCTTTATTGGAGTATAATTGCTTTACAATGGTGTGTTAGTTTCGGCTGTGTAACAAAGTGAATCAGCTGTATGTATACATATATCCCCATATCCCCTCCCTCTTGTGTCTCCCTCCCACCCTCCCTATCCCACCCCTCTAGGTGGACACAAAGCACCGAGCTGATCTCCCTGTGCTATGCGGCTGCTTCCCACTAGCTAGCTATTTTACATTTGGTAGTGTATATATGTCCATGCCACTCTCTCACTTCGTCCCAGCTTACCCTTCCCCCTCCCCGTGTCCTCAAGTCCATTCTCTAGTAGGTCTGTGTTTTTATTCCCGTCCTGCCCCTAGGTTCTTCATAACCTTTTTTTCTTTTTTTCAGATTCCATATGTGGCACATACATACAATGGAATATTAGCCATAAAAAGAAGTGAAACTGAGTTATTTGTAGTGAGGTGGATGGACCTAGAGTCTGTCATACAGAGTGAAGTAAGTCAGAAAGAGAAAAACAAATACCGTCTGCTAACACATATATATAGCTCTCAGCTCTTGAGTGAAGCTGAGCTTGGATTCCCTGCTGGGTAACTGAACAGGGATACTTTCTCTCTTCTGAGCAAAGGCAGCCACGGGTAACGCTCTCTTCTGGGCCTCCAGGTCTGTGGACAGTGTAGGGCGGAGCACCCCACCCTGGGAGCCAGCAGATTCCGCCCTCAGGACTGGACCCTGGCTCTTCCCTCACCTGGGACACTTTCCCCCTAGAGCAAGGGTGGGCAAACCACAGCCTGTGGGCCAAATGGGGCCCACCCCTGTCCTTGTACATAAAGTTGCCTGGGAACACAGGGAACACAGCCGCAGTCCCTTGCTTACGTATTGTCTATGGCTGTTCTTGTGCTCCAGGGGCAGGGGTGAGTGGTTGGATCAGAGACCACGTGGCTCCCAAAGCCAAAACCATTTAGAGAAAAAGTTAGCTGAGCCCTGCTCTCGATTGTAACGGGGCTTATTCCTTCTCATCAATCTGGTCTCTCAGGTTAAAGCCCTCCCAACCCCCTGTAAGAATAAGAATTAGTCACTCGCTGGTGCAATACTTTAGTTTCCTCGTAGCAGTTAGTAGTCGTTGAAAATATCTATTTACTTGTGGATTTAACACCAGCCTCTTCTCACCATAATAATTTAAGTTGCAAGGACTCTGGTTCACTGATATATTCCAATGCCTGGAATGAAGGAATGAATGAACTGCAGCTGGTGCCCTTCTCCAGATGCCAGAAATGCAGAGAGAAGCTCCTCTGCACACCCCCTCCTGCCCCCATTGTGGCCGGTCCTTATTCTGGATCCTGGGAAGTGAATGGCTCAGGTCCGGAAGTCCTAGAACATTTAACCCACGGCCTCCTCTCTTTTGCTTCCTTAGGGGTCTTGAGGAGCAATGGCCACAGAAGCCCCTGTGAACATCGCCCCCCCTGAATGCACTGTTGTCAGCACAGCAGCTGACAGCTTCATCTGGCGGCCAGACTCACTAAACATGCGCGTCACGAGGCCCAAGTCCGCCAAGGGACGTCCTCGGCCAAGTCTGCGTAAGCCCCCAGGCACGGAGGGATGCTGCAGCCTCACGCCATCTTCACCTCCAGCCATTCCCTGCGAGTCGCCGAGCAGCCAGAAACCGGGAGCCTGCGCACCCAAATCTCCGAATCAGGGAGCCCCCGATGAGATCCCGGAGCTGCTGCAGCAGGTGCCCATAGGGGCATCCTCTTCCCTCAATAAATACCCAGTCCTTCCTTCCATCAACAGGAAGACCCTGGAGGAGGGGGCCCTGGAAACAGTTGCTAAAAAGGCTGGTTCCCTGCAGCTGAGCGGCACCCAGGCTCTTTACCAAGCGGAGACCCGCACCGTGAAGATGAGTGAAGAAGATTCCCGAGCTCAGCCTCGTTCCCCGGAGAGGAAATTCATCGTGCGGACCAAGAGACAAAGCTCCTACAGGGCCAGAGACCTGGAGGAGCCGTCGGATCCAGAGCCTAGGCTGCTGCTTGCCGTCAGATCACCATCCGGACGGAGGTTTGTCCACCATTTCCGGCCAACTGATGACTTATACACCGTTGTCGCCGTGGCCGAACACAAGAACAAGGCCACCTACCGACACCGCAGCATTGAAACGATGGAGGTGCCCAGGAGACATTTCTCTGACCTCACCAAGTCTCTGCAGGAGTGCGGAATCCTCCACAAGTCGGTGCTGGGCATCTCACAGGAAGATGGGGAGGGATGGCCCTGAGTCCGCAGCCACCCAGCTGGGGTCCTGGGTCTCTGAGCAAGGAGCATGCTTGGGCGCCACGGCCTCCCAGGCAGCTTGGTTCCAAGTGCCAGGTGAATCTGGCGCGGCTGTGACTCTTGGGACACTCACCCTCAGAGCATCTTCTTTGACGCAGTGAAATCTACGCAGGCACCAAATGCGTTAAGAGGATTCTCTTCCAGTTGTTAAATTCTCTCCACCACGAGAGTGAACTGGCAAGTGACCAAGGCTATTCCTGGAACAGCTGTGACCAGGCCTTCTCCTCTTCTCCTTGGGTCCTTTCTGAAGCATCTGCTTACCTTTTCAATGAACTTGCACTCCCTTGAAGCCAATGGTTTGCCTTTCTGTATTTGATGCAGGATTAAACACTTCCCAGAGAGGATTCTGGTCTGGTAAATAACCAGGGTTCAGGAAATACTGCACTGGCATTTGTGTTTCTTGCAAGCATCTTTAAGAAGCGGGCGCTTGACCCTATTTTGGGATCAGCCCCTTTGCCAAGCTCGGTGGCTCGAGTTTCTTGGGGATTACCGTTTGTGTGAAGTGGTTTCAGAGGAAAAAATAGGTCTTCAGCTAATACAAATCCCCCAACACACCAACATTTCGGAAAGAGCCCCAGAGCTGGAAAGTGAATCCCTTCCATAAGCAGGAATTTGCCAGGAGCTACTTTATTTTTAATAGAGACTGACGAGGTTTACAATTTTTGGTAGCTACTCTCTTCACAAAATTTTCCCCAAACTGAGAAAAGCCAGGGTAATCTTACATCCTTTGCTTTTGTCAGTGGTGGCATCTTTTGTTTTTAAATGGCACAAACCTACACGTCTGCACAAGCTTGTAGGAAAGCCCCCTTTGGCTTATCTGGGTGTGGATACATTGTTTTATCCCCCAGTTTCAGGGTCTCCCCTACTCCAAACACGGACGCCCCCTTGAGATGACAGGGGTGCCCCCGTGTTCTGATTTCGAATCACCCGGAGGAAGAGGGCGCCTCGGTTTGGTGTCGCTTTGCTGTGCCTACGCTGAGACCATGTGCCCAAATAAGTGTCTGGTCGATGAGCGTGACACCCGTAGCTGTGTGGCAGACCCCGGAGTCTTGCTTTTCCAGCTCTGAAATGGTGACATGGAAATTTTCCAAAGTTCCCTCGTGTTGTAAGCTCAGCAAGGCTCCCACATCTCACCTGGATCCCCTTTATGGCCAAATCACCATTCGGAGTGGAGAACACCTGTCCTCCCAGAGCCCAGCCATCACAAAGCCCTGAGTACTGATACGCACCCCTACTTGCTAGGTACACAGAGAAGGCAGGACTTCTAGAAGCATAGCAACGAGTGCATCTCGTGCATAGGTGAGGCCTGTGGTTGGAAATGTTACTCCCAGCAAATTGATACTTGGCCCTGGAGATGGACACCAACATCCTTTCCTCTGAAGAAGGCTCGACTTGTCTTAACTGCATCCCACGCCACCCAGATCGTTCCAGAATAGGTTATTTTGGAATGTTTTGCAAAATTTCTTAATGCCATTTGGTCAGCCGCTCCTCTGACTGCAAAGGTCAGCTGGGGCTGGTGGCGCCTTGGGCAGGCCCAGGCCACTGGCCGCATCCCCTGGCTGCTGACCACGCAGAAGGGCCTGGTGACTCGAGCCCGGTACGCACAGTCCAGGGATTTCGCCTCCTACCCAGGACTCGAGCACGGAACTCTGCCTCTGATCTAGGAGGCTGGGGGAAGAGACTCCCACATTTTATTCTTACCACCTACTCTGTGGTAAGAATAAAATCCCACCCACCTGGGACTTGGTAATTTCTCCAGGCAGGAAATCTTTAGAAAATTGCAGTGAAATGGAGCATGCTTGGAGGAGTTAGAATGTTCTGCGCTTAGGGGTTTGCTACTGCTGTTTAGCTTAGAATTTTGGGGGTAGTGGGAACAAAATGGAAGGCATAAAGCATAGGAATATTTTAGGATATTTGGGGATATGTGAACAAAGCTAGATTTGAAACACATCTTTTGTTTCAAATAAACTTTTTCTGCGGGGACAAAAGATGACAATACTAATAATAAAAACCGATTTGCGTGAAACCGAGTCAGTGGAGAAGTGCGTCTTCTTATTTCAGCCCAAGGCTTCGGCCACCCACGCTAATGGGCAGAGGGCGTTGTGAACCCCATCTTCAGTTCTCTCCTTGGCAAAGCACTTGGCCCTGCTGTTTGATCCAAGTCCTCTTCCCCAGGCACTCCAGATGCCCACCCTTCCGAAAGCTCCTACTTTCAGCTCATATCAGAGCACTAAGCTGGCCTGTAGGGGAAGAAACGCCTGAATTTCTTCCCCAAATCATTCCACGTACTCTTCTTTTGAGGTTGGCAAGAACACACTGTATCAGAACTTCAGCGTTCTTGGCTCTGTAGGTGGTAGTGCCAATCAGGTACCCTGGCCTAATGAGCTAAGCTGAGCCCAGGGCCTAACTCTTGGTGGCCCTGGTAGGTCTGAAGTTGGCCCACTTTGCGGTCACAGCCCTGAGTCATTCATTTAACCCACAGTCATTGAGGGTCTGCCCTGTGCCACACCGGCTCACAGGCATAGGCGCCCTAGCAAGGGAGCATTGGCAAGACAGTGTGGAACCACCTTGGACCGTCAACTCCAACCAGCTGAGGGCAGCAGCTGTAGCTTTATCTGGGAGGGCCCTAGAGTGAGGGCCAGACTGGATGGCTGCGGGGTCTTTTCCCACCTTGCGGGAATACAGAAGACACTCCTCCCCACCTCTCCTAGTGATGGCACCAGGAAGATCACTCATTAGGGACATGGACTTTGCATAGGACAAAGCTTCATGATGAGAGATTCCACTCCATCCCCTGATAAAATCCAGTAGGTAAGTTCATCCTGGCAGCAGAAGGAACAGCACAAGAAAGAAGTGACTCATCATGTAGAATCCGAAAAATTTTCACCAACAGATGGCAGGTGCTT
The DNA here is from genome assembly GCF_003031525.2 of Neophocaena asiaeorientalis asiaeorientalis. NCBI lineage: Eukaryota > Metazoa > Chordata > Mammalia > Artiodactyla > Phocoenidae > Neophocaena > Neophocaena asiaeorientalis. Next base: position 635,074 of record NW_020173679.1, on the reverse strand, counting down.
CTAACACAACAACAGCCCTTGCCCTGAAAGTACCCGGGGACCCAGCCCACAGCCATGAATCCAGGGCAGTCCTGCTGAAGAAGCGAGGTGAACGGGACCATGAGCCAGCGGTCACCCCTGAGCTCCCCACAGAAAATCCTTCACAAACAAACAAAAAAAGCAAGACAAGCCTTGAGGCTTCCATTCCAATGAGAAACTTTCAAGACTAGTGACAGATCAGTCTCACTACCAGGCATGACAGAAGTAAGGCATTCCACGCACTAGACTTTGCTTTTGTTCGTGCTCTTATCACCATTTGAAAGGGGTGTCTACTGTCAAAGCCACCCTGCCCCAAGAGGCAAAAAGGTTTCTCTTTACACGATTTTTAGTTGTCTTCATAATATGTTGAGGTAGAGGGGTATTCAGTTTCCCGTGGTTTGGGGTATATTTTAGACGAGCCTTTTACATGGTCAGTGGATCTACTTTTATCCCTTTTAAACAGAATTACAAAGAAAACTAGATCATTTTACTTCATTCGTGTGGAAATCATTCTGAGAATTAAGCAGGAATATCCGTTTTCTTAGTCCACCGAGGCAACACACCACCATAAAGTTAAAACTTTGAGCACGTTTACCCTCGCCCTGAAATCAGAACCGACCAAACCCCACCATAGAAGCAGAGAGGCTCGGGGGCCACTGCAGAGGAGTTGGCCATCCAAGTGGAGCAGACTTTTGGTGACTCACCAACAAACAAGACAGTCACTCAATTATAAAAAATAAAATTGGGTGTTTTATTTTCCGTCTGCACCGGTGATGTGACATTTTCCTTTCCTGGTGAAGACAGTTTCTACCAGCCCTTGCTGACGTCCCTCTGTGTGCCTCTACCTTCAAACAGCTGAGGAAACAGCAGAAATCCTGAACAGCTGATGTACAAGCACACACGTCCGGAAGTATTTTTGGACCCACTTAAATCCCGTCCCACGAAGCTGAACAACTGATGGGACAACTGCCGATGGGTACAATGAAGTGAGCCTCGTTCCCAGTCATGCTCAGAGGAGCGCTTTGGCTGCTGTGTTGAGAACAGACTGTAGGGGTCAGGGTGGAAGATGGGAGACCAACTACTGGACGTTGACAGTAACCAGAGGAGAGATGGTGGTGGCTTGGGCCAGGGGCGTAGCCATAAATGTTATGAGAGACGGTCAGATTCTGGATACACAATCCATTTTCTTAAGGAAAAAGAAAAGGAAAGATAGTTTGACAAATTGGAATTTACCCAAGTGGGCTTAGCTTGACCACCTCACCAATGTGGACTGTTTCTGCAAAAACAAAAACAAACCTGACAGCCACAAGACCAATACATGGTAGGCAGGGGAAAAGCCCTGACCAGAAGCAATGTGCAGAGGAAGGAAATGCATGAAAGTTTTTGGACAAAGTGTGTAGAGAATTTTAAAGCTGTTAATTGCTTTGATCAAGAGATGCAACTAAAAAGTTTGCTATTTCACTTAATGTATAGGTTAAGTCAATTACCATCTAACTCTAGGGGTATAATTACCGCCAAGGTTACTTTATGAGAAATCCTTGTTCCAGTAAAATAATACATTGTTTACCTCTTTTTCTCTCCCTCCCTCTCCTGCCTCTATTCCATTCAGCCAAACCCAGCTGCTGATTTGGGGTGCATTTCCTCTCATGAGGGCAAATAAAACCACTGTCCTTTGGTGTAATTAACAAAGCTCCTAGTTTCATAACTTCCACGCCCACCTGTTCTTCTGTTCTTTACACTGAGGAGAGCTGTGCTGTAGGGCCTTGGACCTGCTGAGAGCTGCACCTCTCTGGCATCTGCCCTCTAGCAGAGAGGTGGGGATTGTGGGTCTACTGTGGTTGGTGAGTACCACCGACAGACATCCTGGGTCTGCTTTAGCCCCAGCCCACTGTTAATAAGAGTGGCCAGCCACCTGCAGACAGACCGTGGGAGAATGGTGGCAACTTTCATCCTCCCTACTGGGAAGCACAGTCTGGAAATCACCTGCTGTCTCCATGCCAGCCCTGCATACAGCCCCTGGATGTACTGCAGGGTCAACCCAGATCATACTTGAATGGGCCATGTCCCAAAGACTCTGGATCCAGACCCAATAGAGCTTTGTTAGTTTCCCCAACCCAGGCCTGGACCTCAGCTCACATTTCTCCTTCTTAATGGAGTTCCTAGCAGGAGCTCACCTTATTCAAATTAGCTGTAACAAATTAATTCAAAATGTATCTATAAGCACCTATAGGCCAGGCACTTATTAGGTCTATCAGAGAACAGAGCAGGCACAAATTCCCTGCCCTTATGGAGGTTACATTCAAATGCCTGGAGACAGAAAAGAAACAATATACATAATAAATAATATAGTATGATAGAAAAGGATACAGGTGATGGAAAATGGAAAAGCAGAGGGTGAGGGGGATCTGGAGAGCATGGGGGTTGCAGAGGATGAGATCTTACACGGGGGGTGGGTGGTCAAGGCAGACCCCAGAGAC
>NW_020173679.1:623207-632286 GCF_003031525.2 Neophocaena asiaeorientalis asiaeorientalis | reverse complement strand
GGGGGAGGGGAGCCTGCTCCTGGCGGAGGGGACGCACAGGTCCTAAGGCGGGAGCACATCTAGCCTGTTGGAGGGAAGGGCAGTCAGTGTGGCTGGTGGGAGGAAGCGGTTGAGCTGTTGGAGATGGGGGCGGAGAAACAGATCATTTGGGACCTTTTAGGGGCTGCAGCTCTGGGTAGAACGGGAGCCACTGCAGGGTGCTGGGCGGAGGAGTCTACGGACACATGTGTTCACATCAGCACTCTGGCTGCTGTGCTGAGCACAGACAAGCGCAGAAGATGGAAGAACAAGTAGAAGCTATTACTTCTACAATCCAAGTGAGCAATGAAGACTGGAGAGGTAGCCACAGACGTCCTGAGAAGCAGTCAGCTTCTGGATATCGAATCCATTTACTTTTTCAAGAAGTATTCATTTTACTGTAAAAACAGTAGTGAAGTAAACGCTAACCCATAGTATGCACCGTCATCACAAATGACTTTTCCAGACAGAAGAGGTTTACTCTGCAGGATCCATTACACCCTGCCCCCAAAACAAAACACAGGCTTTTTTTTCTTTTAATAATGGGAAACATGAAGAATACAGGGAAGATTGAAGAGGAAACTAAAAATCGTCCGTGATCCTTGCAGTCAGAGACAACCGTTGTTAACGTCTTGATGTATATTGTCTCATTCTTGAAGATTCCGTTAGTTTGCACGTTACCTTCTTGCCAGTAGGCACACATGCGTATTTTTAGCATTTGTAATCCCAGCAAAAACAGCAGTTTTATATTCTTTTTCCAAATTTCTATAGTCTTCATAATTATTCTAAGACTGAGTAATACTTCAACATGTTGATGTACTGTAATTTATTAAGCCATTTCCCTTTTGGGGAACATTTACATATTTCCAGGTTTTGTTTTTGTTTTTCTACAGAAGTCAATGCTAAAATCTTCATTTATGTAACTTTTTGCATCTTTTGAATTATTTCTTTAGGACAGATTCGCGGGACTAGGAATAGGTAGGTCCAATTATATATATATAATATATATATATATAAACTTTATGGATTCTGCTTGGCTTTTTGAAGGATTATATAACAAGCACCTAACAGTTTCATGCAGCATCTTCAGTTTTGAGGTTACTGCTTGTTATAATTTTCTTTACTTTTGTTGAAAAAAGAAACGAAATGCTTTCAAAAAATATTTTTCATGTCTTTGATTACTATTAAATATTAACACTTTTTGCGTGTCTTTCAAAATATTTTTAATATTAAGATTAAAAACTCAAGGTTCACTTTAATTTTTTTTTTAATTTTTATTTTTTGGCTGCGTTGGGTCTTCATTTCTGCGTGGGCTTTCTCTAGGTGTGGCGAGCAGGGGCTACCTTCATTGCCATGCACGGGCTTCTCATTGAGGTGGCTTATCTTGTCGCAGAGCATGGGGTCTAGGCACGTGGGCTCAGTAGTTGCGGTGCACGGGCTCAGTAGTTGTGGCACGCGGGCTCCATAGTTGTGGCTCGTGGGCTCTAAAGCTCAGGCTTTAGTAGTTGTGGCACACGGGCTTAGTTGCTCCATGGCATGTAGGTTCTTCCCCAACCAGGGATCAAACCCATGTCCCCTGCATTGGCAGGTGGATTCTTAACAACTGTGCCACCAGGGAAGTCCCTCAAGGTGTATTTAATTTGTTGTCATAATCTGGGACCCTATGAAAGTGGGGACTGATGGTGGGGGGCTGAGAGAGAAATTTGTTCTTAATATTTATATTTGTTGCTATATGCATCATAGTTGATATAAACATTACACTTTTCAAAATATATTTAGTCATGAACTGAACGGTACGCATATCGGATTTTTATGAATCAAATCTTAAATACATATTTTTTCATTGAACCAACAAAGTGGACATGTACATGCACCACACACGGGGCATAAAGATGAAATCAGGCGGGTCTTTGCTCTCCAGGAATTTCCCGTCTAGAGGGAAGAGGCATATAAATTTTTAAAAATCATATGTGGTGAGTATTATACTCGTCTTTTATCTCATTTGACAGTAGTCTGAAACCAACTACACTCCATAGTGGCAGAAAATATTCCTAATGATCTACGACAAATAGTCTTGGAAGGAGGTCTGCATGCTCAGCTGCCCAGGAGCCTGGTCAAAGCCATGAATGATCAGTCTGAGGACCCAGGCTACCCTGCCACAGTCTTCTAACACCTTTTAATTTGGATTTAAAAATAGGATGGAGGAGAAACAAGAGGCAGACTGAGGCAAGGGCCAGTGTGGGAGCTCAGGAAATCAGTTCACCCTGCAGAGAGCATTTGCCCTCACTGCCATCTGTACCGGAAAGGGCCATCAAGGAGACACTCCCAGGACTGACTGAAGATGCTCTCGGACTTGGTTCCGGCTGTTCAGGCTGTGCTCCACTCCTGCAGTCATTCCCCCAAGGCCAGGCCAGCCAAGGCATCCGGCACCAACCAGTCTAGAGTCCTCCGTCCCGTCTCCAGGAAATTCAGGTGTGAGCCCGGTGCTCAAGAGAGACCAAATCAACATACACACTCACAGCCAACAGCAGAGGCTGCTCCTTCATTTTCAGCCAGAGGAGTGGGAAGACCAGTTTGTAGAGTTGGGGGGCGGGGGGGGGGATGTGGGGGACGAGGGGGGGGATGCCACTGACAGACAAGGGGGAGGCTGCCAGTATTGGGGAAAATTCAGACTACCCCTAGCAAGCCTTAGACGCGGTGTAGCCATGATGCCTCCCAAACGGCTTTTGAACTCAAAGACTGTGTTCAATAGGCAAAAAAACAAAAAACAAAAAACCCTGAGGAATGGACTTACAAGGGGTCTCAGCATCCCAAGGGCTCTGGAGAGTTTTAGAAAGATTCGCCCCAGATCTTCTGAATTAAAGTGTCTGGGGTTGGAGCCTGGGAACCACCCTTTTAGAACCGCCCCCAGGGAATGCTAAGGGTCCCCAGGCTAAGAGCTGCTGGGCTGGGTCATTTCAAGGTCCCTCCCAACACCTACGGTCTTTGATTCTCTTCAGCTCCCTCTCAGCAGGCCAGGCCAGTGACTGGCCTTGGAACCTGCCCTGGGCCATGGGCTTCCCCCCCTGCCCCCCCCCCCCACTCTGCTTGTCAGGAACTGCCTCTCAGTTGCAGCCTCAGGCCCAGCCTTCTCTGAAGTTCTCTGCAGGGAGCGACCTCTCTCTTCCCTGGGCTTCCCCAGCTCAATACCCACGCCCCTCCAAGTTCTCATAGAAGAAACACTCCTATGTGGAGTAGAAAGAGCACAGGGTTTGGCATCAAGGACCCCATCTGCTCCTGGGGGGCTCGTTTTTGACCCAAGCCTCCATCTTCCCAAGGGGCTGTGGTGAAGAATCAGAAGAAGTAACGTTTTATTGAGAATGTTCTGACACCCGTAAAAATAGGGATAAGTGCTCATTTTTATTTTAGGAACTACCCCTCTTGTTGTCATTTCTCTCTTCATTTGTTCCACAGACGTTTATGGAGCAGTGGCTTTGCTCCAGGGACTGGGAACACAAGAAGGAAGATGTGCTCACGGCCCTAAAGGAGCCCCCGTGCAGTGAGGGAGGCCGATGGGTGCACAGAAAACTGTCATATCACCAGATTAGCACAAGCATCTAAGCAGTGCCTGGCACACAGTAAGTGTTTGAGGGATTAATGAACACATTAAAGGATATTATGGAATCACAGATGGAGGATGGGGGAAGCTTCTGAAGGCTCCGAGGGCCGGGTAGGAGAGAACCAGCCAAGGGAGGAGCGATGTCCCAGAACCGGCGCACAGCTGGCCTCTTTGACAAGTTTGCGAGGCCCTTCAACACCGGCGCATGACTCATTTATCCTGTGCTTCTCTGGGTACCTAGCAATGGGGCTGCCCCTGGTAGGTGCCAACGTTCCCCAAATGAAACTGTTAAAGATCCTGCTTTCAAAACAAAACAAATATTCAGCATCCAAGACGTAGAACTGACAGGTCATTTGGGTCACCCAAGCCCTTCATCCAGTTCACAGTGGCATGTCTCCATGATGCCATTCCCAAGGAGCTTGGCATGGTTTTCAAAGTCCTTGCAGTGCTCTGGGTAGAGCTGGCAAACACAAATTAATTCCGTCCATCTGCTCTGGTCCTCATCCACGTATTTCAGAGCACATCTCTCATTACCCTAATCAAGATAATACATTCTTAGCAGTGAGGGACCGTGAAGACAGGGAGGTTCCTGTTCTCTATAGGCTTCCCATTTTCACAAGAACAGAAGCCCAGTCAGTAGCGGAGACAGTCACCGGATAAGTAACCCAATACTTTAATGGGCCCTGCTGGGTCCCTTTCAGAGACCACGTTTCTGAATGAAGACGCCCTGACTGGAGGCAGAGCCCTCACCCTGAGGACATGAGTGGGTGAATGCATCTGGGGTCCCTCTATGATCTCTGTCCTTAGATATATTCAGGAAGCGAGATAGTGCCTTGGGACCAGGGTGGTTTATATATTCCCTGTCTGAAGACAGAGGCTGGGCAATCTCTCAGGACCCCTTCAATTCTATGGCTCTGCTGCCCACCAGGGACTGGGTCTTTATTACTCGTAACTGGAGATTTGGCTAAAAGCAAGCACTGCTGCCAAGCTGTAAGTCTGAACAGGCTCCTCCTGCAAAAGGCTCAAAACTGAGGTTCAAGTTCAACAATTGTTCTCTGACAGGGCCAGCTCCCCAGCCCGAACGGGCCTGCGTTTCTGCACCATTTACACCTGGGGCCAGGTGGGCAAGCAAGGCACACAGACAGCCTGCCCGAGCTCCAGAACCTCTGGCACTTAGAGAATAAGTCTTCTCTCGTTTAGTGCAGAGCCTGTAACTAAGCTGACTCTACTCCAGGAGAGGGTGATTATACGAGTGGGTGTACGCAGAGGTTGCTGTGCAAAAGTCCGATGACATTTTCTCCGCCTGAAGGAGATCACGGAATTAGGAAATGTACAGTTCAGACTTCATACAGAGTGACCTTGCTGCACCAACGTGCTCACCCCTTCCCTCCCCTCTTCCAACTATCGTTCAGTCTCTACCCTGGTAACCTGCCTTTACTTTCTTTTTTATTATTACCTGAAATTTTCTTACTTATGGATTTGCTTGTTAGCTGTTTCCCCAACCCCAGTATAAAGTCCACGAGGCCTGAGACCTTGCCCGTCTGTACCCCTGGCACCCCCTGCCTGGATGGTAAACTTGTATGGAATAAGTGAATGGGAGCCCCACTGCCCAAGAGCGCGCCCCAGGTATGCTGGGTTTGGGCCTCTTGAAAATGGCAATCTAAAGGCCTATTATCCAAGAGGAAGTGGAATCTTCATCCTCCTGAGGTATCTTCCCGAAGCCAGGGCTGCTGACTTACCCTAGAACCACTGGAGATAACCTGAAAGTTATTTAGGCTGCGGGAGTGAAATCAGCTCTTTGTGTAAGGAGGCCAGACCACCTGGGCTTAATCCCAGGCCTCCCACCTACTGGCCGGGTCACCTGGGCCAAGTTACGTCACCTCTCTGTGCCTCAGCTGCCCAGTGTTTTTCATTAGGGCAGATTGTGTGCTCAGCTCTCAGGGTTGTGAGAATTAAACGGGTTAAACCACACCTAGAACTGAATGTGGCACATGGTCAACGCTCTTGTCAACAACTCTGCAAGGGACACGGAGGGAGGGGCTCTGGCTTGTGCTCAAATGAGTCAAAGGGGTGTTCCGTCAGGGTTCCTGAGCAGAGGGCCATCAAGGGCTCTCTGTCACCCCCAGTACAGCCTCCTAGTCGGGATGCTGCTGCCCCTCCAAGTGCTCCTTCTACAGTCCCTCCCTTTGGACCTTCTGGTTACTCCACAGCGCCACCTGGTGTACTTCCTGGAAGAGCACCTCAGCCGTTCCAGGCCCGTCTACACCCCAGTGATGAAAGCCGGTGGACCCACAGGGCACTGACCAGAGATGGTGGGGCAAAGGCGCCACCTCTGCACCTAGTACTCGGTCACAGACATGAGTGAGTATCTACGGAACCCCTTGCTATGAAGTGTCTGTGGGCAGAGCTTATCCCTAGGCAGTAGAAAGAAGAGGAAAAAGGGCTGCATTTGGCCCCAGGCATCCCACCCTCTGGTCTCACCCATCACAGCTGAGGACTCCCTCCCATGGCCGCCTGTGGGACCCGGGGCAGATTTCTAGCTGAAGTGAGGGAGGGACAGGAGAATGGAACTAACTTCGTTTTGGTGCCTACTAAGAACCTCATAGGTAGATTCTCATTTAACCTTCAGGGTATTCCTCTGAGGCTGACATCATCCCCTCCCTTTTGTAGGGAGGCAGCAGATTCAGCAAGGAAGCGTCACTGTGCCCAGCACACAGGTGACTCTGAAGCTCAGTGACTAGGGTGGGTCCGAGCGGGGCACAGGGGTGGGTGGACTCTGGGGGGAGGGGCACCAGCATCCAATCTGTGTAAGAAAAGCCCTGGGGGTGACTCCGAAATGCCTCTGTTCCCACCCTCAGCTGAGAATCCCTGCTACAGTTCAGAGCACATTTCAGTTCTAGGTCCCTGTGCTTCTCTGTTTCGTTATCACAAAAATGATGAGATGTTTTAACAGTATTTAATATCCCCTAATCTTCAGTTACAGTTTCCAGGTCTAGGACAATTTCTGTGGTAAATGTTTATCCTGAGTCTTCTAAGGAGGCTGAAACAGAGAGCATGTGACATTTCCCAAGGCCAGGCTACACTGGTCAGCAGTACCCAAGCCCCACACAGAAGCTGGGGCTGGCGGGGTGGCTGGTAGGCAGGAGCTGGCCCTTGTATAACAGGAAACATCTTGACCTTCACCAGGCAGGAGGTTCCTGCTCACCAAGGAGCATGTGAACCTCTGCTTGAGAAAGTCAGGGGAGGCCACATAGGGGAGGTGTCCCCTTGCAGCTGAGTCTTGAATGATGAAGCAGGAGTTTGCCGGGCAGAGAAGGGGGTAGGGGACAGCCTTCCAGGCAGTGGGATGAGCATGGTGCCAGGAAAGTCCTGCCCTGCTGTGAATGATGAGTACAGAGTGCCTGGGGTGTGTCCTTCTGGGGGAGTGTTTGGTGGGGTGATTGTAGAGGACCCTGAAGTCCATGCTAAGGACTGTGCCCTTGACCCTGTAGGCAAAGGGGAGCCTGCAGAGATTTCCAAAGAGGTGTGTATCATCAGAAGTTGGTTCTAGAAAGGCCTGTTGGTGACTGTGTGAAGGGTAAAGGAGGGTGAGACCGGAAGATAGGTTTGGAGGCCCTGAGCTAAGGCTCTTGCAGCAAAAAGTACGAACGGCTCACCCCAAGCCACTCGACAATTGACAAGGTTCTTTATAGAGGACAGCGTGGAGATTCACTGTTTACAACCATGCTGGTGGGTCAGCATTGCTGTCTGAGCACAACCCAGATTGCCAGAGTGCTCAGAGGAGGGCTGGGCTGCAGGGGGACGCACCCTGGCCAGCGGCCCACCGCCCTGCAGGCTGGCCTTTCTCCAGCACTGTTGCTACAGTCAGACTGGCCCTGACACACAAGCCTGACAAATACCCTAAACGCTTGCTGTGTGCCAGGCTCTCAAGTTCAAGGTTTCTGTGGATTCTCTCTTTCAACCGCATGACAACAGCAGGGGTGGGCTCCAGAGAATCAGCAAATGCCAACATGGAAGAAGAGTCCTTGCCGAGAAGGGAGGAACAGTTGAGAATCATCTGAACCCTGAAATCCCAAACTAGAGGCTCTTTGATACCTAGAGTACATCATGCTGGAAACCTCTTCCTCCTCTCCTCTCTCATCCCCCCACACATGCCACCAGAAATCAGGGCTTTATTTTTTTGTTTGTTTGGTTTTTTTTTTGCGGTACGCGGGCCTCTCACTGTTGCGGCCTCTCCCATTGCGGAGCACAGGCTCCGGACGCGCAGGCTCAGCGGCCATGGCTCACGGGCACAGACGCTCCATGGCATGTGGGATCCTCCTGGGGCACGAACCCGCGTCCCCTGCATCGGCAGGCGGACTCTCAACCACTGCACCACCAGGGAAGCCCCAGGGCTTTATTTTTAAGGCCCCTGGTGAGTGCTCTTTGTCTATCAAAATGTCTGCTGAATACTTACCACACTTTTTTGTAAAGTGCTTCATTAATGGACGGGGTGGCCTTTCTTTGGGGATTTTCATTTCTGCCCAACCTGGGCAATGGCTCTGAGCTTTAATGAGGTGGTCACTCTGCTTTTACAGTGTGCTCATTAGTTACGCTTCTCAATTCCTGGTTTTAAAAAGACGTTAGATTCCTACAGGCACACAATGAATTTCTTGGCCCCGAACATTTACCCCTCGGTAACAAGGCCCTAGAGAGGGCCTGGAAAGCGAACTGTTTCACCCGAGCACTTACTGCATGGAAAGTATTGGGGGAGGCCGGTGGGAGCTACAGCTGGTCCAGCTGGTTGGAGGTAAGTCCAAGCAGGATTCTACTGCAATTCACTTAGGAAGACAACTCACTTAGGAAGGCAAAGTTGACTAAGATTAGGATTCCAGACAATCGCATTGGCAAACTTCCTCATGTATCATCTGAAGGAAGGCTGCAGGACTAGCTGTTAGCAGGTGTTTTTCATGGGGGGAGGTTGAGGATGACGGTTCTTTGTTCTTCTGTGAAAAGGCCAGCAGAAGGTCTGACCATCACTAGGGCCGTTTGCCCAGAGAGCTGCCCCGAGCAGTGACTGAGAAGGGGAGAGTCTTGGGGTTTGGTCAACACTTCCACATAAGTCGGAGGCCAAAGTGTGTTAGCGAGGGAAACAGCTTCAGGGCAAAGCTGCACCCGAGTGGGGACCAGAGAGCAGAGCCTCTGAAGCTCTTAGCAAACAGCAGCTGTCGCTTCCCTGGGAAACCACAGACGTTTAGGGGATGCAGTTTCGCTCTGGTCTTGTTGAAGCAGAGTCAGGAACTACCTGGAAAAATGCCCGTCAGGGTTCTGTGGCTCTGGCCTACCAAGCAATGTGCTGGGAGCAGCCTCCATGAGTTACTAGTAAACCTGAAGAATTTCCTAGAATAAGGTCAAAAGAGATGGCAGACATATGCTTTCGTGAGTACAACTGCTTATCTGACCAGGCCTCAGCAGGAGACCACA
>NW_020173679.1:608217-623104 GCF_003031525.2 Neophocaena asiaeorientalis asiaeorientalis | reverse complement strand
CGGTAACCATAAGTTTGTTTTCTACATCTGTGACTCTACTTCTGTTTTGTAAATAAGTTCATTTGTACCCTTTTTTTAGACTCCACATATAAGTGATATCATAGGACATTTGTCTTTCTGTGTCTGACTTACTTCACTCAGTATGACAATCTCTAGGTCCATCTATGTTGCTGCAAATGGCCATCATGAAAAACATCTACAAACAATAAATGCTGGAGAGGATGTGAACAAACGGAACCCTCTTGCAGTGTTGGTGGGAATGTAAATTGGTACAGCCACCATGGAGAACAGTATGGAATTTTCTTACAAAACTAAAACTGGAAATACCATATAACCCAGCAATCCCACTCCTGGGCATACATCCGGAGAAAACCATAATTCGAAAAGATACACACACCCCAATGTTCACTGCAGCACTATTTACAATAGCCAGGACCTGGAAGCAACCTGAATGTCCATCAACAGAGGAATGGATAGAGAAGATGTGGCACATATATACAATGGAATATTATTCAGCCATAAAAAAGGACAACATAATGCCTTTTGCCTGCAGCATTTTTGAGCCTGTTTCCTTCTCTACAAAGCAGAGATGTTAACACCTGCCCTGCCCACTTTCCAAAACTGTTCTGAGGATCCAAAGAGAGAGAATAAGTATGGAAGTACGTTGTAGCCTGTAAAAGCCTGTACCCGTGCCATGTGAGGAAGTTAAAGGTCACAGAGGTTAAAGGTCACCTGAACCTCTGAGTATGAGCCCCAAAGGGCTCGTGGGACTTGATTTCACCCCCAAGTGGATCTGAACCCCAGAGTCTCCTGTCCTGCTTGACCAAATCCCTGCCAGGACAGTTCTTAGTGCTTGGATGTTGATCTTAATTTCTGAGCTCCCCAAATATTCATCTGAAACTGGCAAATCTTTACAAGGGTGAGCGTGGGCGCTCAAAAACAAATGAGAAAGCATCTCCTACATCTGTGCCAGAAAACATCCAGTGTCCTCAGAAGGTGCGAGTGCAATACAAGCGCCCTGTCCGGACCTGGTTCATAAAGCAGGATGTAGCACTCGCTCTCGTGACTGTCCTCCAGAAGGTCAAGGTTAGAAGGGAGCGGAGCCACTTGCTTTTGGCAGGGAGGTAGAAGCCAAGGCCAGATGTCTCTGAAACCAAGGGGAGTTGCAGGGCAACCAGGTGGTCATCTGCCCAAAGATAGAAAGCAAACCTTTACCTAGATTCTGCTTCCAGAAGGGATTGGCACTTTGCTCTTGTAAAACTATTTCCTGACTGGGAGCTGACCTACATAGCTGTCCCTGCCCACACTGGTAATTGTTTACCACGGGGTGCCTGTTCTTTGGCCACCGTCCTTTCTCTGGTTTTCAGCCTGTTAATTGGTTTCCAGTGGTTCTGTTGCACCAACTGTGCAGAATCCCGCCCTGGAATCTGTCCGCTGGCCTCCCTGAGGTGCCCAGGGGAACAGATGGCCCCAAAGCCATCACCGTGACCCCAAAGAGGCGGCCTCCTGCAACAACCATCTTTGAAGAAGGGGTCATTTGAGCGCTCTTGGAAAATATTTGTGACCACAGGAAAACGGAGAAGGGAGGCTACCGGGGAGGATAAGGCGGGAAGGCAGGCAGGGTAACCCGGTAGAGAAGTGCTCTCTTTTCTCTTTTTCTTAAGACCAAAGAATAGTCAAAGCAGAAAAGAATTGCGAGGGCAGAGTGGGGAGCTGGCGTGAATGATGCCCCACTTAGGGAGAGGCAGGGGAGCTCTGCTCTCTTGGTTGGGAAGCCAAAGACTCCACAGTAGAAGGAGGCTCACAAATCAAAGTGCCCTTAGATGGTCACAGAGAAGGACTCCGGTGAGGAGTCTGGATCAGAGACGGAGAAGTGCCTTAGCCGGTTAGTGGGAGCATCTGGACTGGCTCCTCAGACTTCCTGATTCCCAAGCCAATGGTCTTTCCGGTCATTAGACAAATGCCATTATGCCTTCCCCTCTCAAGCCATTTTCGGGGTTTTATCTGTTTTATTCACAGCTACATCCGAGTGCCTTGGAAAGTGTCTGGCACATAGAAAGGAGGCAATAAATATCTTTGGAATAAATGAATGCCCTATTTATGTACCTTTTTCTCATAAAGCCTAATGGATCGGGTGTATTTTCTGGCTGTTTTAGACCTGTAAGTGCATTACATAGGGGGTTTCTGTACATGTAATCACAGTTCAGGTTCAATAACTTGGGGAGGGGGGCTGTTAGGACGATCTGGGGGGCTGCTCGTCACAGCGTGGGTTATGTCACGCGGGTTACGGAGCTGTAGGGAAGGAGGGCATAGGACATTGTGAACCGCTCTAATGTCTTTTAGTTAAAGGCATTTGGTGAGGAAAGGAGAAGCGCCGGCCAGTGTGGAACAACTAGGGGATGAAGATCGAAGCCAGGAGAGGCGGGGATGAGGCCCTGGCCTGTGCTGCTGGGGAGGGACGACTCAGCTCAGGAACACTGAGTAACGAGCTGAGAGCCCTGCAGAATCCAGAGCAAAGGGCTTGTCAGAGACTTTCTTCTGAGAGATGATTACAGAGGCCTGGGGACATACTGGCTTTTATGACCTGCTGCTGGCTATCATGGGGATTCATGTGGTGCCAGGTCTCCGGTTAGAGAGGTGCCCTGATTATAACGGTGTCCCTGTGGGAAATATCTACATCACAAAAATACTCTTTATAAGCCCCTTTCCCAGGGATGCGTTGGGCTGAAAAGCAGGACTGTCTAGGCTTCTACCTGTCAGCAGACTCCCGGACACGGCCACGAAGCCCAGGTTTAACCACACGCTTTGGAGAAGGATGACTTTTGGGGAGCAGGGCAGTGAGGCTGGGGAGGAGATGTGAGGCAGATGGAAGCAGGACCTTGCCTGGGGCTGGGCTTTCTGCTCGGGGGCTGCAGTGCAGCCTCAGCCAGAGTTCTGTCATCACCCGGAGTAAACAGGCCATGTGATGCTGCACCGTGACTCAGCCGGGGCCCTGGGCACTGAAGGTTTTATCAATCTTGGCCAGTTCGGGATATTCCAGTCCACAAAAGTCCCTAAGTCAGATTCCCTGGGTTAGAAAAACAAATGAAAACTTCCCCTTCCTCTAATCAGCTTTAAAGACATTAAATGAAAGGAAGGAGCACCAAGGTTAATAGCACGCCCTTCATACTCACATTGACAACTTAATAGCTGCCAGTGACCTTGGATTTAAAGCAAGATGGGATCATCCTTCCTGCTGAAATGATGGTCTAGGAGTCAAGGGAAGGCCCAGACTCTGAAGAAAGAGAATGCAACGAAGAAATTCTTTGGCTATTTTAGGGCATCCACGAGAAACTAGACTTAAAGATTTCTCCCAAAGCACAGCCATATGTTTCAAGTCAACATTTAGGATTTTATTTCGAGGGAATGAAGTTAGGCAACGGCTTTCACCTTTCCCTCCACCCCTCAAACTGACACTGAATAATGCAGCGTGCATTTCCCTCTCCACGATCTACCCAGTCTGGTTGCCTTTTGGCTGTAGACTGGCTGAGGAGCCCACATGCCGCGCAATTCCTGACAGCAGTCTCCAGAATGCAAGAAACAGGGGTGCCACACCCCCTCCCACTCGCATCCCTCCTCCGGGATCTGGGGACCTGGAAGGACCAGGAAGCACCTGGGGACCACCACGAAGGTGCAAAAAATGCTCCAAAAAAAAAGGAAAAAGGAAAAAGGGCTGGGGAAGCCTGGGGCTGGCAGCCCACACGCTCTTTCTCTTCGCTCCCCTCCGGGCACAGGTGACCTGTGGCATCTTCTGCTCAGTAACCCAGTGCAATGGATGTGGTCTGATCGTGTGCTGAGTTTTCCGGCAGCTCTGTGGGGGAGGGGAGCAAGGCAGACAACTGGATTTGCTCCGGCCTTGCACCCATCAGGGCAGTCCAGCCGAGGCATGCTACGGGACAATACATCAGTGAGCCTTCTCTTCAGACACTGGCCGCCGCATGAGTTCACCTCCACCTCGGAAGAGGTCTGAAATGCTCAACAGAAACGAGAAGCCGTCTTATCTTCTGGTTTCTTTACTGCGGGATAGTGCAAAGAATGCTGAACCAAGGCTCCAATGATGAGGTTCTGTAGTGTTGATGCAGCCACTAGCCGGCTGTGTGACATTCGGGAAATCCATTTCCTTCTCTGGTTCTCAAGCACCTTTGGTATCAAATGAGGGCCGCTGATTCTTTTTGGTCTGCTTCAAGGATGCTCTGCTAATTAAAAAAAAAAAAAAGCAATGGGGGATTTTGTTTCTCCACTAGATGGCGCCGTGCCTCCAACTGCCGCTGGCCGGGATCTGCGGCAATCCGGTGGGTGTCTGTTCGGCGGTTCCAGTTGGCCCAGCGCGGCAAAGGCGAGGGTGCAGGCCGCTCTTCCAGGGCCAGACGGAGATGGAGAGATCTGGCTCTGCAGGTTGAATCAGAGCAGAACAGGGAATGGTCAGGAGCTTACGTTTCAAAAAGCGACGTGGTGTAAACGGTGAAGCTCAGGCTAAGGTTGGACAGGCCAGGCAGGCTCCTAGAGGCTGCACTGTGAACCTCACAGCATTGCCTGTGTTGCCAACACGTACCCTGTTTTCACCAGGACAAGACACCAGAGGATTCTGGCGCGGGCTCTGTGCTGGATCTCCATTTGCGGCTGAGCTTTCTAGAATGTCAGCCTCACAGATTAAAGGCTCAGACGTGTTAGGAAGAACCTTAGGCCAAGTACCCTCTGCCACAGAAGCCCTGCCATGGTGTCCCCGAGTGGTGGCGGTCCAGGTCACCTGTGACCGGCACGTTTCCTCACGTCCATTCAAGTCAAAGATGACAAGACTGACATTTCTCTTTTCAGCTACAATCTCGACATTATTTTTTTTTTAAGACAAGGTCAAATCGTGCGTCAGCAAGGATACCAGAGTAGCCAGGTTTTAAAATGTAGTCAGTAAATCCTTCTCTGAATACTTGAAACAATATTGTACAGTATAAGTTAAAATACTTATAGTCTTCTGTGGGAAGAAAACTGTATAAATGTATCTAAAGCTGTGTTAAATGTTGTGTATATATGTGAGCCAATATTACAGTACAAGGAACAAATCACAAGATGGTTTGGTTTGTGGCATTTGTGTGTTATGGGGGAATTCTTCTTTCTTACATTTAGAATGTTCTTAGTTTTGCTCTGATGTTTGAAAAATATCAATAGCAGACCCCTAATTAGACCCGGATCTACTGACTTCTAAAAAGCTTCCTGTATTTCCCTAAAAATGTGTTTCTGTTTTAAAACCCCTTTCAAGTTCTCTGCCCAAAGGCCAGAATTTCCATTAAGTGTGACTGTTCCTGGGACTTCCCTGGTGGTCTAGTGGTTAAGACTCCATGCTCCCAATGCAGGGGGCCCGGGGTCGCTCCCTGGTCAGGGAACTAGATCCTGCACGCTGCAGCTAAAAGAGCCCGCTTGCCGCGACTAAAGGATCCCGCGTGCCACAACTAAAAGATCCTGCATGCTGCAACTAAAGGTCTCACATGCCACAACTAAAGAATCCCACACGTGGCTGCGAAGATCCTGCATGCTGCAACAAAGACCCAGCACAGCCAAATGAAAAAGAACAAAAAACAACTCTCTTCACCATGCATATTACCGTCTGGATGCTGGACAGATATATAGGTATTTTTGTATAGTCGTAACCACAGAATACATGCTATTTTGCAGAATACCCTTTTTTAAAGACTTGCCAAAATGTATCCAATATCTGGCTGACATTATTTCCAAAATGCCAAAAGTCTCAATACCTAGCCTGAAGATCCTTCAGAATGATAATCACTGAAAGCTAAAATGATACTGGGGAATTACGTTACCTATCATGACCTATTTAGTCCTTAGAAACAGTAATACCTGTGGGTTCTGATTAGTAGAAAAGGACTCTCAGGTATCCACATATGTGATTTAGTGATCCCATAAACGGATCTTGGAGTTAATTACCCTATTCTCTGCACTCCCCTGGGTATCTCTATTTAGCACTTTTGAAGTTCTAATTCGCTTAGTTTATTGTTTATGTATCTGTGTGTGATAGAGCTGGGGCAGTGTGTCTCTTTCTCTTTCTATCCTGGCCCATTGCTGAGCAGAGCACCTCTCCGTCCACAGTTGAATGAGTGAGAGGTTCCTAGGAGTGCATCTTCTTTTGTCAGAGACAATGGTCAGCAGTCTATGGCAGAAATTGGGCTTCTGAGAGAGGTAAGGAATAAAAAGGAGCCATCCCTCAACTCCCAGTGGGAGGGGAGAATTAGAAATAGTTCTCAAGTACCAAGATTCTGCCTTCCATCCCCCACTGGGGAGGAATGTCACCAACCACCAGAGTCACACACGTTTATTTGCACCATTGCTTGCTCCAGTCCTTCTACAGACTCAGTGATATTCTTTGCTGGTCTATGCAAATCTAGAGAATTCAAAACAGTTCCTTTCCTCGGGGTCGTGCTGCCTGCTCACTGGCCCATACCTCAGGCTGTCTGAGGCTACCTGAGAAAGGGCAGGAGTGCTATCAATCAACTCCTGGCAGGAAAGAGGCAGGGGAGTCACTTCAACACCAAATATATTGCTGGCTTCACAAAGAGGTTCAGAAATCACTTTACAGCACAGTGTTTTTGCTCTAACTACCCGGAGAACAAGTCAGGATCAGTGCTAATGTTTAATTAAAACGAATACAAGATAAACTACTGTTGTGTCCTTACATTTTGCTCAGAGCAGCCTTGCAGATTCCAGTAATGAGACATGGCAGGCCAGTAATTAAAATATAGACTTTGCTTTCATGCCATGACAGAGTAAGAATGGACATGACTTGCTAAAATACTTCCATATGATGGTAATTACTTGATACTTCTCTGCAAGGTTATATTAAAGCATTCCTTGCAGCCCCACGTGCCGCAACAAAAGAGATACCTTTTAATAAAGCTCTATCACATAATCATATAATTATACTCTGTCTTGACTCAGAAAGTATTTGAGGTAGCCAATAACAACAATGCTAATAGAAAAGAAAGAGTTGTCTCATGTGAGGAACTATTACATGTCAGACATTGCATGCCAGGTGTTTTATTTACATTGCCTATAATTTTACAGAAACCCCTCCAGGAGAGATATTCTTAGGGAGGCAATAAGCATAGAGGTGAAGAACTCAGGCCCTGGAGTCAGACTATTTGGTGTTAAATCCTGGCTCCATCACTTACTAGCTGTGATACTTTGGCAAGTAGCCTAACCTCTCACTGGCTCAGTGTACATCTGTACAATGGAGATATTAGTAACTACTTCATAAGGCTTAAGGCTAAATGGGATCAGAGTGTAAAGCATTTATAAAAGTGCCTGACACATAGGAAGGGCTCAATTAATGTCAGTAAGCTGGCAGAAACATTTACTGCACACTCAGTGGCCCAAGTTTTCTCCTAAATATCCAATCCCCTTGCAGGTAGACAAGGCCATATGGCTAGTTGGAGTCAATGAAATATGAGAGGAAGTGACATGTCATTTCCAGAACAACATTTAAGAGACAGTGCATGACCCTTTAGCTCTTGCTTCCCCAACTCGTGACCCTAGAGGCCACCTGTTAGAGGGTGGCAACACTGGATGGACAGCACCTGCATTCCAGAGTCACCAGGTTGAGTTGGGACTTGGTAATGCACATCAGATTTTACATGAGCAAAAACTCAATTTTTGCTGTACTAAACCACTGATATTTCCAGATTTACTTGTTACTGCAGCATAGCACACCCTATCCTGACTAACCTAGCACTATTATGCTATTCTGATTACCTTCTTTCTACACTTTGAAGAAACTGAGGGTCAATTAGCCAAAGAGAGAACCTCCATTCAAACCCACATACCTATTAAACTCCAAAAGTTCCATCTTCACATGAACATTTGCCTTTTCTGGAATTTCCCCAAACTCCTGGATGCATGAAAAAAGTTCATCTTCAGTTAAGCACTGATAAAAAACACCAGAGATGGTAACTGTTGGGGAATATGTGTATTTGCCTTCTCTGAATCTGGACTGTGACCATCTTTTAAAACTACATCAGAAAACTGGGATGGAGAGAAGCTTAGAATTCTGTTATCACTCTAAGGGGAACATAACCTTAATCTCAAATATAAGAGTTACCATAGACGGGCCAGTGTTCTGGAGACACCAGTGGCAGGAGACTGGAGGGCCACTGAGGAGGAGCTGTGATAGTCTGACTGTTACAAGGGGATGAGAAGAGCCCCAGAGACACTGACCCAGTGGGGAATCCAGGAGTCAGGCCTACTTTCTCCAGCTGCCAGTAGCCTTCCTACTTGCCCCATCTCCAGTCTACTTCTGTAATCATTCAGCGTCCCTCCTTTTTCTTTTGAAGGTTCTCAGCAAGAATACTGTTATATATTAAAGCAAAAATCTCCTTTGGAAGATCCTCCATACTGAACAAGTAGGCACGGGAATGATCTTTCCAAATACTAGGCTAACTCAGTGTTTCCCCTCAGTTTCCTCTTTGCGAGGTAGTGGAGAACATGCTATTTCTACGGTTCCTGCCAATCCTAAATGTCTGTGTGTGTATGAATGAGGAACAGTGGCAATATGTCCTTATGTGGGCCCAAATTTCACAGCTTAAAAACATCAGTAGAAGCAAAATACAGTGTTCATTCTGTGCCTGGTTTTTTTTTTTTTTTCCCATCCACAAAATTATTACAATTCCTATCGCCTACCACACAGGGATGGCATGAAAATGAGCTCAGGTGCTATAATACACCTTAAAAGTCTCCCATGAAATGTTATCTTAGTGCTAAACATTAATATCCAGCTGATTTCTCTTCTTACCAATTTCTAATTTAAAGGTTCTACAAGGATCACCTCCCTGGACCTATGAGGTTTTGCATTTACTTTTGCTAAGTAACATTTCTACCTAAATTGAAGTTATTAGTATGTACTGTGAAAAATTGGAAAATATGGGAAAATATAAAGAATAAAATAAAAATCACTTATAGTCCCACTCCCAAGGAACAACTTTGGTACAATCATCCACTTGGACCATTTCCTTTCAGTCTTCATCTATATATCTTCTCAAATTTAAGTCAAGATCGGGCTCAACATACAATTTTTATGTCCTGCGTTAACTATATCATAAACATTTTCCTATGTCTTCCATTAAAAACTTTCCATAGGGACTTCCCTGGTGGCGCAGTGGTTAAGAATCCGCCTGCCAATGCAGGGGATGCGGGTTCGAGCCCTCGTCCTGGAAGATCCCACATGACGCGGAGCAGCTAAGCCTGTGTGCCACAACTACTGAGCTCGTGCGCCACAACTACTGAAGCCTGCGTGCCTAGAGCCCATGCTCCGTAACAAGAGAAGCCACTGCAATGAGAAGCCTGTGCACTGCAATGAAGAGTAGCCCCCGCTCACCGCAACTAGAGAAAGCCCGCGTGTAGCAACAAAGACCCAACGTAGCCAAAAGTAAATAAATAAATTTATTTTTTAAAAAAAGAATCTCCTCATTATCTAAAAAAACAAACAAGTTTCCCTAAAGGCCACTCGGAATGGCTCTATAAAACTCCCTCTTATGGTGTCTTCTAACCTCGTCAACCACGTCCTCGTTGCTGGACATCTTAGGTGTTTCCAATGTTTTCCTACGGTGAGTGATGCTGAGATAAATTTCTTCAGCTTCTTTTGGGTGTTCCTAATGATTTCCTTGGGGTATACTCTTAGGTACAACTAGTTTGTACTAAAACAGCTTCCAGCAAATACCCAATACTGCAAGAAAAGTCAAGAGAATCCAGTCGTTGGATTCGACGTTACAAATGGCCCACTAAGGCTTTCAGGGAGAGCCTGTGAACAGAGAAGTGATGGATTCCGGTATAAAGATACAAAGAAAGAGTAACCCTTCAGGTCTCTCTTAAACTGGAGTTAAGATAATGTTATATGGTACCTCTTAACCAGAGAGCTATTAAATTAAAATCAGACATTAGTGTAAAGACTATGCTATTTCTATTCAAGGGAAAGAATCTGGCCACCCACATCTTGCTTGTAATTCAACAGGCTCTCTAAAAACCATATATTGCCTACAGACACTAGCTGACAGACACAAAGAGCTTTGAAAGTATAACCTTTGTGTGTCCTCCATCTGAGAGCCGAGCTCTGGGAAGCTCAGCTCTCGCCTAACCAGTTGCCAAGGATACCCTGAGTAGCTGCAGAAGCCGGACTCAAGTAGTCCAAGTGTCCCCACTGGTTAAACACTTTATCTTTTTATTTTGACAGATTAATTCATATTTTTCAAACACAAAACAGGCAAAACACAGAAAGCAATCTGGGCTTCATTCTTTGTATGCATTCAGTTACATGTAACTATTTATCCTGCAAGAATCTATCTTTAAAAGAGACGTTCCATCAATAAGCACCGCAATGGTGAAGTAAACGACGACAGTAATTAGAGCAGCAAAGCTTTTACTGCACCAGCCCTCGGTTCCGTGAAAATGGTGAGTAGAGGGATCAATCATAACCAATCATGACTGCTTCAGGTGGGCAACCAGGATTAAGGCAGGTAAAACTAATGATTTTACCTGAAAAAAAAATGTGGTTTATTAACAACAACTGTTGCTTAGGTGACCCCATGGGCCAAGCACTCGGCTGGGGGGCTTTACAGACATTTTTCCCGTCCTCAACAGTACCCTCCTGGGGAGGCACCACTGAAGCCGAATCCAGCCTCCGTACCCTGACACCAAATTAAATCTCGGAGACAGAGTTTTGGGTGAAGTAGAATAGCTTTATCTCTTGGCCAGGCAAAGGGGGCCATAGTGGACTAATGCCCTCAAAACCGTGAGTCCCAACTTGGAGAGGGTAGTGAGAAGTTTTATAGTAATGGTTCAAAGAGGGCCTGATCAGTTCTTGGACATTCTTCTGATTGGTTGGTGGTGACGTGAGTGGGAGTCAGCATCATCAACCTTCTGGTTCCAACCGGTCTGGGGTCCACCGTGCTTGTGGTCAGCGGGCCATGGTTAACCGTTAACTTCTCCCACCTGGTGGGGGTTTCAGTATCTGCAAAACAGCTCAAAGATACTGTTGTGTGTATCCATTGATGGGGAACCAGGACCCTGCCCAAGGCTGCACTTTTGTTTCTCTAGACTGGTTGTTTCTCCCTTGTCTCACATCCCCTCCCTTCCCTAATTAACAACTGCTTGAATCTGCCCACTGGAACTCAGGGAAGGTCACGGAGGCTGAATGAAGCCTGTTTCCTGTAATCGAAGAAAGGGGGGACACAGAAAGTCTTTTGTGCCCAGGAGCTCCACAGGGCTCTGCTCGGTATCATTATCAGTCCCATTCTACAGATGAGGAAACTGAGGCCCACAGAGGTGAAGGGACAGATTGCACACCGGTAAGCAGTAAAGCTGGGGTTTGAACATGGGAGTAAGTCCTGAGCTTTTGTTCTTTCTTTCCACTGCCTTTACTTCCCAACAAAATTGGTAGGTTGACAATAATTCTTAGCCCAAAGCTGGGAGGTGGCAGAGTGTGAGAAGTGCGCTCTAAGGGGAAAAAACTGACCCAGGTAAATGATAAATGGGAGAGAGAGGTGAACAGCTAGGTTCTCAGACCCTTCAGCCTAGTCCTCCTAAATTGGGGGTGGGGCTGGGTCACAGCACTGCCACCACTAACAGTGAGAGACAAGTGTTTGCAACTTTTATACTCAAGGATGCCTCTTGAGAACCGCTCTTCAACTGGTCTTCCAAAAAAGAACCGTTACTCTGTCTCCAAGGAAGAGAGTCCAATTTTATATTTTCTCCAAGGAATTTCCTAACCCTTGTCCACACACAGAAAGCACCAGAGCCTTTCTATTGGAACTATATTTGGGCCAAATCCCGTAGGAGGAGATTAAAAACAAACAAACAAAGCATTTCCACTAGCAAATGTGAGAAGTGGCCCTTTTTTTTGAAGGTAAGCATTCCAAGTGACAGGAAATCTGTGAAGGAGCCAGAACCATGACAGGTGGTGAGGGCAAGTAGGAGAGACAGTCACACTTCTACTTACGAAAAATGACTCCAAAGAAAGTCACTTTACGCCTGGGCCTAGTGGGTGATACTGTGATAGCACCATTTAAACCAGCTAGAGTCGCCTACAGCTGGCAAACGAGGGAGATCTGCCTCCAAAATGTACATATTTATTCAGTGCTGTTAACTCTTGGGCACCCAAGAAAGGATCCTAAGAACACTGGACTGGAAATCAGGATTCTGGATTTGAGAACCAGCTCTGCTGGTAACAAGCTGGAGCTTATCCTCACCTTTATATACAAGAAGGAAGGACTGTAGACTGTCTGAGGGCCCTTTCAAGTTTAATTCAGTGTAATTGAATCCAACTGAGCAAACATTTATTCCACACCCACACTGTACCAGGCATTATCCTGGCTTGGAGGTGTAAAGTCTTGACCTCTGCCCTAGAGAAACTCGAAGTCTGCCAGGAGGGGAGTGTGTATAAACAAATAATCCAAGTAGTCTGTGATACGGGTGCAGCAAAAAGCAGCACAGGACAGGCAGGATCCGCTCTTTTATTTTTCTTATCTGCATATAGCTGCTTTACAAGGTTGTGTTAGTTTCCACTGTACAGTGAAGTTTCTACGTCTGCGTCTCTATTCCTGCCCTGCACATAGGTTCATCTGTACCATTTTTCTAGATTCCACATATATGCGTTAATTGGGGGCCTAGGAGGGTTCAGGAAGTTAATGACGTCTAAGCTGGGTTTCAAAGGCTTAAGAGGCACTTATTGAATGCGGGGAGAAGGCGAGGTGTCTGGTAATCGGCTCCTAGATACCTTCTAACCTGGAGTAAAGCGGAGGTCAGATTTCTGTAAGCTCCAGGGAGCAATTGGTTGGTTCATCGGGTGATGCGGTGCTCAGCCTCAGGAGGGTCCAAGATGCTGCTGCTGGGAGTCGCCCTAAGCTCACTGGGCCAAGTGAGTATCTTCTAGGGCAGGGCTGTTCCAACAGTCTTCCTCAGAGCCTTGGGGTTCAGAGGTGGGGGGGCGGGCGTGACAAGAGGAGTGAGCAGGGCCTCAAGCCCAGTCTCCACCTTTCCAGGGGTCACCTATGTAAGATTTCACTTTCGGGGGTTCTGCTGCTTAAATGTTTTTGGAAAGCAGTGCTCCCAGGCCTGAGTGGCTCTCCGTCTACAGTGATTTCCTTGTAGAAAGCCTTGAACACAAAAACTGTCACAACAAGGTCCACTCTGGGTCCCCCCGTCTCTGGCAGCTTCTTCTTAGTTGTCTTGGCAGATTCCCGACTCCTCCTTTTCTAAGAGACCATTAGATGGTGGAATTCCTCTGGGCTCAGCTTCGGTTTGAGCTTCCTCTGGGAGGAGGGACTTGCCACCCCACGAGGGAATTTCATGGAACACCACAAATTTGTCTACTGTTGGCCGAGGATGCCCACTTCTCCAGCTCACCCAGGCTCCAAACCCACCAATCCCAATGCCCTTCTCAACATCACCATTCAATGCCTCAGACTAAATATGGCTAAGACTTGCGTTATAATTGCCCCATCCACAGCCCCGGTTCTACTCGCTCCCCCCAACTCCTAATCTCAGTAAATAGCCCCACTATAAATCCACTGCTCAAGCATACCTTTAGGAATCATTCTTGACTACCCCTTCTTCTTCACTCCCAACGTCCAATTAACCAGCAATTCTTGTTCATTTCATCTTCTAAAGCTCTCTCAAGTGTACTCACCTCTCGCATCCCCTCTGTCAGCATCCTAGTTCAGGCCACTACTGACTTTCATTTGGACCACCGTAGAAACCCCAATGATACCCCTGCTTCCCATCTGGACTCCTTATGTTCAGTTCCCCACACAGCTGCTGGGATATTTCAAGAATACAATCTGATCATAAGAATCCCCTGCTTAAAACCTTTCAATGTCTTCCTTCCAGTCCCAAATCCTTCGTGTGACTTAAAAAGCTGTGAATGACTGGGCACTGCTCCAGCCCCAACTCATGAAATCCTTCCTTTCGTCTCTCTGCTCCAACATGCGGGACTTTTCTTGGGTCCTAGGACGAAACCTGCTCTCTCTCCCTCTCTCCCTCCCGCTTCCCGTGTGCTATTCCTGCAATGGGCACTCTGTTCTGGCCGCTCTGCCCAGCCCTCTCCTACCTGACCTTCCCACCTCAGCTTAAACTTCCTTCCTCAGCGAAGTCTGCAGTGTCCATATAGGGCTTGCCTAGAGTGCTCAGAATCTATCTTTTGCAGCACTTTACACACTATATTTATAATCATTTGTTTATCGTCTGTCCTCCAAAGAGTCATGTTTCCTTCAGTGCTCTATAACCTGTACTCACCATGGTGCCTGGCACATGCTAGGTGCTCTCTCTTCCACTCCGCGGCATGCGGGATCCTCCCGGACCGGGGCACGAACCCGCGTCCCCTGCATCAGCAGGCGGACTCCCAACCACTGCACCACCAGGGAAGCCCTCAATATATATTTCTAAAAAATATTTTGTTAAACCACTTGTATTGATATATCTCCTCCTTCTTCAGTGTAAGCACACCCTGCCCTCAGAGCCCCACTCCCCATCCTCTAGCTGTCCCTTCTCCCTTAACTCATGGTCTGCTTCCCATCATC
This sequence comes from Neophocaena asiaeorientalis asiaeorientalis, assembly GCF_003031525.2. NCBI lineage: Eukaryota > Metazoa > Chordata > Mammalia > Artiodactyla > Phocoenidae > Neophocaena > Neophocaena asiaeorientalis. The sequence goes on along the minus strand of NW_020173679.1, from coordinate 608,495 downwards.
AGGCCCTTCTGTCCTATTTGCAAACCTGGCTTCACAGGATCCCTCACACATTGTGTAAGATGACTGCAACCCGGAAACCAACTTTATTGTCTACTGAGTCATGCCTACTATGTCAGAGTTCACCCACTGCTGTTATTTCTACCAAAAATCATCATCAAAACTCTAAAGAACTGTGTCTGGAGTCCAGTATCCAGGTTAGTAGGGAAAAAAAAGAAATATTTGTTTAAAACAGTTCTCTGCTTTCAATTCTCAGTGTTACTTTTTCAGGTATGTATATA